>NC_137460.1:213203503-213501858 GCF_964235325.1 Thermobia domestica
CTACGAAAATCTTGGTTGCAATATGTCTCTAAAACTCTGCTTTCTAATTCATATCTAGACTTATTCCGAAGATTGTGGAGCAGTAAGTGACGAACATGGTGAGCGTTTCCATCAAGATATTGCAGCCATGAAGAAGAGATATGAGGGAAAGTGGAGTTCTAACATATTGGCCGACTACTGTTGGACTATTGCAAGGGATGCTCCAGATGTAACCTACAAAAGGCAAGCCAAGCGATGACGCTCAAAATAAAATAAACATAATCCTGTACAAGGGATCACTTGAAACTTTTGTCCTTATTGCAGTGTAGTTCTTGCACAAAAAGGTATTTGTACATATTTTTCATGTTTTGATGTTAATACTGATTTTTATTACGGAATTGTTTATGTTTAACTTGACCACGGTTACTTTATTTTCTGTATCGCTGTGAAACTGGTATTTGCGCAATTTTGAAAAAGGAAGTACAAGCGTATAGAAAGTTATAGATTAGGGTACTTCCTAACTCCCCAGCTTATCACATCACAGTGAAATAGATAAAAAAAGTGAAACATAGGTTTTTACAAGGATTTTGCTTAAATATTCTATAAAGAGCTCCTCCGTGGCTAAGCGGTTAGCATACGCGCCTTTGGCGCGGGAGACCCGGGTTCGATTCCCGGCGGGAGCTCATGTGGTTCGGATTCCACGTTAATCAGTAGGTCCACGTCTCATATAGCCTCGCTGCTGAACGGGACGTAAAACTCAAAAATCAATCAATCAAATGTTCTATAAATATTAATACATTTGTATATATACAGCTACTGTTGTACAAGGGCGTTTTTTTCACAACCTGAGCTAAGAAAATTCTTCTATTATCATTTCCTTTCATATTATGCGTAAATGAATGTAAAAATCGCAATTTCAAAGAATTTACATACTTTCGATCAAAATTTGTTGAACAGTGTTACCAGTCCTATTGATTAAATTTTAACTTTGAAAGAAGAAATAAAATATTTAATATATTTTCTCGAAATGTCCTCTGTTTTTAGAAGCTATCAAATAAAAGTAAAATATGTAGTTTTCATGATTTTTTACGTGTGTTCTTTCATAAATCCTAAACTCTATCTTTACCAATTTCATTCTTCTACTTCTTTCCACATACTTTCCCATTGCGATAAGACGTGTTTGTGTGCGAAGAAAGCTGATAAGGGCTTGCAATTAAATGTATTGTATTCACGGACTTACTTGAGATTCTCTCGTTTCATGCATTTGTTCCTCCAATTTTCACATCAACAATCACTTGTGTTAATTGTAGGTTTCCATTTCCCTATACATGTAGGTCTAAAAGTTTAAGATCTGCTAATTTGAGTGCTCTTCTTTTAAAAAGAAGTAGTGTGTGCATAATTTTTCATAATTTTCTTTACAAAATACGTATGTTTGAAACCAAAATTATATTTAACGAAACTTTTAATATATTTGATATATACAAAATTTATATTATTACTAATATTAAATATATAGTAAATATAAAATATTACATTGTTTGTTTAGGCATGCAAGAAACCATAATCAACATCTTCAAATACTGACGAACTTAAAAGTGACCGCTCTAATTAAAAGTACGGGAGTATATCTTATTTTTAACGAAATTGTTAAATATAATTTCAATAAGAAAACTTACAGGGCTTACCATCGCTTTTTATCTTACAGTACAGTCATCATCAGTATCTGTAGCGTGAGCTACTAATTGAAGCAGGTCACTATAGTTCTGTGGAAATATTCTTCACTGGTTGACAATTCGTCCCAAGTTAGTTTATCTTTATTCAACAGAGCATACGTTATTTTAGGATAATCTTAATCTTCCCTCAATGTCTGTTTTATAAATGCCCATTCTTTTTGTTGGATACATGTCATGCGTGTTTGAAGCTTACGGTCAAACGTCAGTTTCTTCTGTCCAGAAATCACTCCTAAAATATGCTCGATATTATATAGAATAACTATAGTTCTAGATTGTAAATATGTCATTGAAACTTCTACAAGTATCCAGTAACATTACAATGTATATTATGTTAATATATTGCCACTTATTCAAATAATCGTATTTGATGAATATGTCCGGTTCCACCCAATAATATCAGACTCGTACTTTTACTACGAGAAATAGAAGCAACATATTTTGCATTATAATATCTACATAATGGCTTGCTAACAAATTAATTAGTGCACACAAATCTAAAAATGCTTTAATGCGAGAATACAACTTGTTTCAAAAGTTTGTGTCGTTTTCAAAATATACAACAAAGTCTAAGCGTCCTCTTTTTATGTCACTGTAGTAAGCCACTCTTTGGATTGTCTATTTATATAATGTGATATAATGCTCCAGAAGTGGTCGTCTTAAAATAACGGTATATCCAGAAATAATTACTCCAGTTAATTGTTGTGAAAAATAAAAGAGATTATGCCTACCATTCTCTATTCCAACAGCATGTTAATGTATTGTTTAAAAAAAATCCGCCTTCTATTTCTCACAAGCCAAGCATGTTTCGTCCATTTCGTATTCACATGCTACACTTCTGATCGACCATTTTGGCCGGAACTGCTCATTCGTACAGCATCAAATTTTTCTTAAATTTCTTGTGTGGAATGCTTTTTACGAATGAAAGAGTTTAAGTACTGAACAGATTGTCGATGTGTGTTACGTTTTCTGAGTGCAGAGTGCAACCAATAAAATAACAATGAGGTTCATAAGCAAGAAGAATTTCAAATAGATTGACTTCTACTGATCAAGTTCCTTCAAATTATCCAAATACTACTAAACTGAAAGCTTTTCCCGTTTTTACAGCTAAAAGCAAGTTACTATTTTGAATAGGTTTATTCATTTATTCATGTTAGTAATTGTATTACAAAATCATTATACAGATACGACTAAAATAGTGAATAATTTCATTTGAAGCAAGTATGTTATAAATTTTACTTACTTAATTTTTATATAAACTTGCATTTAACAAACTAAAACATACCGAAACTAACATTTATTGCTAATATTTTATTATATTGCTTTTCGAAAAAAAGTAGTCTCAAGTTTTAACAGATTTGAATAGAGAAACTTCTTCATTTTTAGGCACTAAACTCTAATATTGTTATTTGTGGAGATGTAGGAAGTCTCATAGGATGACTTGGTCTGTGCATCTAACTACCTGTCTGTCGATAGGTCACTTAGCCTAGGCAGTAAGAAAATTTGAGAAATTGTTTTATATATATGTAAATTTAGTGTCCTCAGAAACGGTATGTATCGGATTTTGGTTTCTTTTGTTTAAAGTAGAACTGGAAGGAATATATTATTGCTTCCCGTTTCAATATTGATCCTCATTCAGCAAAAATGGTAACTTATAAAAGAAGAAAATATTTCTTAATAACAATTTAATTCCCAATAATAGGTCTAATCTCAAGTCTAATATCTCTATTAAAGTGGTAACTGCATATAGTTTCCAGTTTCAGTATTCATGAACTCCCTTCGAATAGGGAATCTAAATGTGAGAAAGTTGATTGAGCTGAGTGGGCATCTTCGTTTCTCGTGCATCAATCAGACACTCATCTGCGTGCTTTCATAGATCCTTTAGGTCGCGAATATTAGCTACTGGAGATGCGAGTAGTTAGTAAGAGTTTGAAAATTGGATTGCCAGGAGACGTCTTTTCCTCTTACCGAAGTGGAAGTATACACATCTCGATCGGTTTGCGTGTGAAACCAAGGTTTTTCTTCTGTATTGCATTCAAAAAATAAAATGAAATAAAAGTAACAGGTGCATTGGTGGGAGGTATATTTTTGTTCATTTATGCAATTTTTTCTTGTTATATTTTATCTTTTTTAATTTCAGGGGTCATGTGTTATGTGTAAGGGAATTGGGAATTTAGGTACCTTCCATTCCTATTGACCAAGTAGATTCACGGCTGACTCTGAGACTGTGTATACCTGATTGTTGTGGTAGTTGTATGACTTTTCCCTACAAATGTCCCATTGTAGTGTTGCGGTGGGAGCGCGTACAGTTCACAGTGTTCCATTTAAACACACATTTATGGATAAATATCCTTTTGTTTTGGGATTTATGGCTTACGGATATGAGTAAATCGCAAACCAACTTAATGCAGGGATTGTAGAAAAGGTCGGTATCCTGTTTTCTTGTAATTAAAGAAAAAATACATTAGTATGTTAATCTGAGCTCTAGCTGTCTTGAAAGGCTTCTTAATTACAAGAAAACAGGATACCGACCTTTTCTACAATCCCTGCATTAAGTTGGTTTGCGATTTACTCATATCCGTAAGCCATAAATCCCAAAACAAAAGGATATTTATCCATAAATGTGTGTTTAAATGAAACACTGTGAACTGTACGCGCTCCCACCGCAACACTACAATGGGACATTTGTAGGGAAAAGTCATACAACTACCACAACAATCAGGTATACACAGTCTCAGAGTCAGCCGTGAATCTACTTGGTCAATAGGAATGGAAGGTACCTAAATTCCCAATTCCCTTACACATAACACATGACCCCTGAAATTAAAAAAGATAAAATATAACAAGAAAAAATTGCATAAATGAACAAAAATATACCTCCCACCAATGCACCTGTTACTTTTATTTCATTTTATTTTTTGAATGCAATACAGAAGAAAAACCTTGGATTCACACGCAAACCGATCGAGATGTGTATACTTCCACTTCGGTAAGAGGAAAAGACGTCTCCTGGCAATCCAATTTTCAAACTCTTACTAACTACTCGCATCTCCAGTAGCTAATATTCGCGACCTAAAGGATCTATGAAAGCACGCAGATGAGTGTCTGATTGATGCACGAGAAACGAAGATGCCCACTCAGCTCAATCAACTTTCTCACATTTAGATTCCCTATTCGAAGGGAGTTCATGAATACTGAAACTGGAAACTATATGCAGTTACCACTTTAATAGAGATATTAGACTTGAGATTAGACCTATTATTGGGAATTAAATTGTTATTAAGAAATATTTTCTTCTTTTATAAGTTACCATTTTTGCTGAATGAGGATCAATATTGAAACGGGAAGCAATAATATATTCCTTCCAGTTCTACTTTAAACAAAAGAAACCAAAATCCGATACATACCGTTTCTGAGGACACTAAATTTACATATATATAAAACAATTTCTCAAATTTTCTTACTGCCTAGGCTAAGTGACCTATCGACAGACAGGTAGTTAGATGCACAGACCAAGTCATCCTATGAGACTTCCTACATCTCCACAAATAACAATATTAGAGTTTAGTGCCTAAAAATGAAGAAGTTTCTCTATTCAAATCTGTTAAAACTTGAGACTACTTTTTTTCGAAAAGCAATATAATAAAATATTAGCAATAAATGTTAGTTTCGGTATGTTTTAGTTTGTTAAATGCAAGTTTATATAAAAATTAAGTAAGTAAAATTTATAACATACTTGCTTCAAATGAAATTATTCACTATTTTAGTCGTATCTGTATAATGATTTTGTAATACAATTACTAACATGAATAAATGAATAAACCTATTCAAAATAGTAACTTGCTTTTAGCTGTAAAAACGGGAAAAGCTTTCAGTTTAGTAGTATTTGGATAATTTGAAGGAACTTGATCAGTAGAAGTCAATCTATTTGAAATTCTTCTTGCTTATGAACCTCATTGTTATTTTATTGGTTGCACTCTGCACTCAGAAAACGTAACACACATCGACAATCTGTTCAGTACTTAAACTCTTTCATTCGTAAAAAGCATTCCACACAAGAAATTTAAGAAAAATTTGATGCTGTACGAATGAGCAGTTCCGGCCAAAATGGTCGATCAGAAGTGTAGCATGTGAATACGAAATGGACGAAACATGCTTGGCTTGTGAGAAATAGAAGGCGGATTTTTTTTAAACAATACATTAACATGCTGTTGGAATAGAGAATGGTAGGCATAATCTCTTTTATTTTTCACAACAATTAACTGGAGTAATTATTTCTGGATATACCGTTATTTTAAGACGACCACTTCTGGAGCATTATATCACATTATATAAATAGACAATCCAAAGAGTGGCTTACTACAGTGACATAAAAAGAGGACGCTTAGACTTTGTTGTATATTTTGAAAACGACACAAACTTTTGAAACAAGTTGTATTCTCGCATTAAAGCATTTTTAGATTTGTGTGCACTAATTAATTTGTTAGCAAGCCATTATGTAGATATTATAATGCAAAATATGTTGCTTCTATTTCTCGTAGTAAAAGTACGAGTCTGATATTATTGGGTGGAACCGGACATATTCATCAAATACGATTATTTGAATAAGTGGCAATATATTAACATAATATACATTGTAATGTTACTGGATACTTGTAGAAGTTTCAATGACATATTTACAATCTAGAACTATAGTTATTCTATATAATATCGAGCATATTTTAGGAGTGATTTCTGGACAGAAGAAACTGACGTTTGACCGTAAGCTTCAAACACGCATGACATGTATCCAACAAAAAGAATGGGCATTTATAAAACAGACATTGAGGGAAGATTAAGATTATCCTAAAATAACGTATGCTCTGTTGAATAAAGATAAACTAACTTGGGACGAATTGTCAACCAGTGAAGAATATTTCCACAGAACTATAGTGACCTGCTTCAATTAGTAGCTCACGCTACAGATACTGATGATGACTGTACTGTAAGATAAAAAGCGATGGTAAGCCCTGTAAGTTTTCTTATTGAAATTATATTTAACAATTTCGTTAAAAATAAGATATACTCCCGTACTTTTAATTAGAGCGGTCACTTTTAAGTTCGTCAGTATTTGAAGATGTTGATTATGGTTTCTTGCATGCCTAAACAAACAATGTAATATTTTATATTTACTATATATTTAATATTAGTAATAATATAAATTTTGTATATATCAAATATATTAAAAGTTTCGTTAAATATAATTTTGGTTTCAAACATACGTATTTTGTAAAGAAAATTATGAAAAATTATGCACACACTACTTCTTTTTAAAAGAAGAGCACTCAAATTAGCAGATCTTAAACTTTTAGACCTACATGTATAGGGAAATGGAAACCTACAATTAACACAAGTGATTGTTGATGTGAAAATTGGAGGAACAAATGCATGAAACGAGAGAATCTCAAGTAAGTCCGTGAATACAATACATTTAATTGCAAGCCCTTATCAGCTTTCTTCGCACACAAACACGTCTTATCGCAATGGGAAAGTATGTGGAAAGAAGTAGAAGAATGAAATTGGTAAAGATAGAGTTTAGGATTTATGAAAGAACACACGTAAAAAATCATGAAAACTACATATTTTACTTTTATTTGATAGCTTCTAAAAACAGAGGACATTTCGAGAAAATATATTAAATATTTTATTTCTTCTTTCAAAGTTAAAATTTAATCAATAGGACTGGTAACACTGTTCAACAAATTTTGATCGAAAGTATGTAAATTCTTTGAAATTGCGATTTTTACATTCATTTACGCATAATATGAAAGGAAATGATAATAGAAGAATTTTCTTAGCTCAGGTTGTGAAAAAAACGCCCTTGTACAACAGTAGCTGTATATATACAAATGTATTAATATTTATAGAACATTTGATTGATTGATTTTTGAGTTTTACGTCCCGTTCAGCAGCGAGGCTATATGAGACGTGGACCTACTGATTAACGTGGAATCCGAACCACATGAGCTCCCGCCGGGAATCGAACCCGGGTCTCCCGCGCCAAAGGCGCGTATGCTAACCGCTTAGCCACGGAGGAGCTCTTTATAGAATATTTAAGCAAAATCCTTGTAAAAACCTATGTTTCACTTTTTTTATCTATTTCACTGTGATGTGATAAGCTGGGGAGTTAGGAAGTACCCTAATCTATAACTTTCTATACGCTTGTACTTCCTTTTTCAAAATTGCGCAAATACCAGTTTCACAGCGATACAGAAAATAAAGTAACCGTGGTCAAGTTAAACATAAACAATTCCGTAATAAAAATCAGTATTAACATCAAAACATGAAAAATATGTACAAATACCTTTTTGTGCAAGAACTACACTGCAATAAGGACAAAAGTTTCAAGTGATCCCTTGTACAGGATTATGTTTATTTTATTTTGAGCGTCATCGCTTGGCTTGCCTTTTGTAGGTTACATCTGGAGCATCCCTTGCAATAGTCCAACAGTAGTCGGCCAATATGTTAGAACTCCACTTTCCCTCATATCTCTTCTTCATGGCTGCAATATCTTGATGGAAACGCTCACCATGTTCGTCACTTACTGCTCCACAATCTTCGGGAAATAAGTCTAGATATGAATTAAGAAAGCAGAGTTTTAGAGACATATTGCAACCAAGATTTTCGTAGCACAATAACAACTTTGCTACCAGTTGTTTGTAATTTATTGCTCGGTGTCTTCCCAATAACTGTGAACAAACACTCTCCAAGCTTTCCCACGCAGCTTTCTCCTCCCTTAGAGAATTTCGTCGAACTTGTGATCTTTGAATAGTTGCCTAATCTGTGGCCCTATGAAAACACCCTCTTTAACTTTGGCATCACTTAATCGAGGGAATTGTCCTCTTAGGTACTTAAAGGCCTCATCCTCTTGGTTCATTCTCTTAACAAAACTTTTCATAAGACCTAATTTAATATGTAGAGGGGGAAGCAAAATTCGGTTACGATCTACCAGTGGTTCATGCTTCACATTTTTCACTCCCGGCTGAAGAGTTTCTCTGGTACTCCAATCACTTTTGCGGTAATGAGATCCACGATCTCTACTGTCCCATTCGCATATAAAGCAACAATACTTTGTATACCCTAACTGCATACCTAGCAACAGTGCTATTACTTTAAGGTCACCACAAATGAGCCACTGAAAATCGTAATATTTAATGGCTTGAAGTAAACGTTTCAAGTTTTCATAAGATTCCTTCATATGAACTGCGTAACCTACAGGAATTGAAGGAAGTTCATTTCCAATATGTAAAAGCACTGCCTTTAAACTCACCTTGGACGAATCTATAAAGAGCCTCCACTCCGTAGGTTCGTAATTAATTTTAAGTGCCCTCATGAGACCATTTACATCTGTACATGCCACAAGTGTGTCTTCCATAGTAAAAAATGAAGTGAACATCTTCTCCTTATTCCGATACACTGAAATATTTACTTTTCCCTGCAATAAATTCTATTGCTTTAACCGTGACGCTAAAATTTCGGCTTTGCTTTTCGAGAGGTTCAAGTCTCTGATTGGATCACTTACTTCCTCTATGTGGTTCACATGGAGGTTCTTCTACAAAAAACGTAGGGTCCTTCGAAGTACTTGATTCAGGAGCTTCAACTTCTTGATCATCATCAGAAAAAAGATCGTATTCTTTAGGTGGGTCAGGAACAGGTAGTCCTTCTCCATGTGGAACAGGGCGCATTGCAGAAGGAATGTTAGGATAGATCAAGGCCCGCTTCTTCTTCGTGGAAATTCCCTTCTTAATGGAAAGAACCATAGAAAAATAACAGTCTCTGATGTGCTCGCTTGGCTCCCTCCAAATCATGGGCACTGCCAAAGGCATTGAGCGCCCCTTCCCATTAATCCAAATTCTTAGATTGCTGGCACAAGTGTTACACACAATGTGGGGTGCCCAAGATTTATCTTGGTCTCCAATTTTACAACCAAAGTAATATTGATAGGCTTTTCTTATTAGTGGTGTTATAGCCTGCTTTTGTGAGGAAAATGTCACTTCCCCACACACGTAGCAGAAGCTATCCGCACTGTTTACACAATTTCGCGGCATTTTTATTTATTGAAATCCTCAAAATGTCACTTGAAATAGTTCCGACAACTATTTAAAAATATACATTCGAAATACCAGTATTTTTGCGTACTTGTACTTGTATATTTATGTCCTGCACTACACAAACGTCACACCCAAAACGCTGATAACTGCACTAAACCTGTCTTTTGTAACAATAGCAGAACACTACTGAGATAAGGAACACAATGAAACCAAGCGTTCATATAGTTTCTCCAGTGTTGCCGGATCAGTGTAACATTTTATCCCAAACGAAGCGAATATATTTATTTTTAAAGCGTTATTATTAGACATGCCTGTAAAACGAAAAGTAGAGCTAATATTCGAAAATAACTTTCAAATTCGTGATCAGCACCACAAAATCAGTAAGAATTTTAGCTGATTCTGTTCAATTTACATTTTCGTTGTTGAACAGTGAGTAAGTTACACATTACTTGCACTAGAGATTACTTGCAAGTAATGTGTAATTATTATACTCAGCTTATGCACACTAGACATTGTTTTAAAAAAAATACTGCAAACCTAATAAAAATGTCAGCTTGTCAGTCTAATGACTAATGCTTTACTCTCCTGAGATCTTTCTAAAGTAAGTAAATAAAAAATCAAAGATTGTTTTAGTACACTAAGAAGAACAGTACCATTTTATACGTGACAACATTCATTTAGCACATTTCATTTACTCATTCGTGGAAAAAGTTTAGAAATGACTTATATATATATATATATATATATATATATATATATATATATATATATATATATATATATATATATATATATATATATATATATATATATATATATATATATATATATATATAGATAGATAGATAGATAGATAGATAGATAGATAGATAAATAGATAGATATAAGGCCATAGTAAGATGGTGCTAATATTATTGTCACCCAAAAATAATTTCAACCTCAGACAAATAAATATTCTTACATTATTTTGTGGGTATCTCTTAAGGTCATTCGTACATAGTGGATGATGTTGCAATGGTGTTAGTCTGATGTCAAATGGTTCTGTTTGTAATTAACTTGATTATTTTCGAAGATTTGGATTTTTAATAACTTAGTTTGATGTTATGTGCCCAGACTATGCCGCATATATTATGATCTGTGTAATGAACATTTTGTAAACTATTGACTTACCTTTACGCTAATACAGTGAGTACGAAGATCCTTTGGTTTCATTCGTACCAGCTACTCCTTTTCGTATTTAGATAGTATTCTACAAATCTAGGATAGATCACAATATAAAATTAATGTGCTAATAGTATTTAGTCAATGGTACTCTCTATAGTTCAAATGCTATCTTATGTAAGTAGTGTTTTTGTCTGTTTCTCATTTATTATTTCTAGTGATAGCACCCTGTTTGGGGTTTCTGTTTGACTAACGTGTTTTACTGTGTAGATATTACCTTTACTAATAAAAAAAATGACAAGCCTTTAATACTGCTTGGACAGTTAAGAGTCCTCGCGAACATTATTAACATCATCTTTAATTGCATGGTATGGACTAAGGAATGGCAATAACTTTCTTTCCACATTCTCGTTTTTACATTTTTTTTAATCTTACATCCATGAGCCCACGCTCGATTTTTTCGAGTTCCAATATCGTAAGTTTCAAAATAGTGTCCTGGAGACGGGTCTAAAAATGCAGATATTTGGAAATATGGTGATTTCTTTAAAAACATATTTGGTATTCTCGGCTAATATTTGCTTAGTTCAACTATATGTCCTACTCAATTATCACGAGGTAGAACTTATAGCCTAAATATGTGGGTTGTGCCTATTGTAGTAGAAGATTATTTTTGAATGCCTGGGTCTGGATATCACAAGTTAATTGAGAAATATTCATTAAAAGGGTTTCACTTGAATCAACAATAATACATGAATACATTAGACACTGCAATACTACTAGGTGCTCGTAGAAGATTCAATAACATTTTTACATTCCATCTACATATCATATATGACCTGGAAATCCTATTATTGGAGGTCAGTTGAATCTGTGACAACATGTTAACGCACTAAACACTGTAATGGTATAAGCGCTCGTAGAAGATTGAATGGCAGACTTATATTCCAGTTGGATGTCACGCATAAGGCCTGAATATCGTCGAATATGTCAGTTCAATCAAAGAAATTGCATTAATAGTAAACATTCAAATGATAACGGATGCTTATAGAAGATTACAGGTTTAAACTACAACTGGGTATCATGAGATGGACCTGGATGTCGTGGAATAAAAAGTTAAATTAGTGAAAAGTGTTATTACAGTAAATACTGTAATACACCCAGGTGTTCCTAGAAATGTTAATAATACAACTTATATTTTCATTTCGTCTTCGTGTCATTGGACGGATCTAGTTATGGTCGAAAAGGTCACTTAAATCAGCAATACTAACATACTAAACACAGTAATATTACCAGATGATCGTAGAAGATTCAATGACAGTTTTACATTATAACTGTATATCATGGGGCAGACCTGTATATCGAATAAGAGATCAGTTTAGTTAATAATAATGTATTATTATACTATACTACTAATGCTAGCAGATCCTAGTAGAAAATTTAATGGTGCATTTATATTTGACGTGGAATCATTAGATGCATTTGGATATGGTTCAATAGAAGGTCAACATAGTAGATACTCTAATCTAACCAAATGTTCATAGATGATTTAATAATAAAGGGCCTGTGACACATCCATGAGGTGTCTGGGACACAACAACCGATTTTGATGAAACTTGGTAGACTAATAGGACACTTTGCAAAACTAGTGTAACTAGCAGGAATTTGTCGAAAAAGCTGTAGTTTCTGAGGTACAGTCGATTAATTAAAAATGACATTTGTCGTGATATCTCAAGAACGGCTCCACCGAGAACAAGTAAACTTTGCAAGCCATAGTAGATACATAATAGCTTTAAAACGGAATTAAAACGAATTGTCTGCACCTGCGCAGAACTGTGCATAACGCGCAAAAAAATGTGCGCATGCTTGTATCTCGAAAACGTGAAGACTGCGATATATTTTTATCTTGCTTAGTTTGAACTACATGACAAGTATAACATAATGCAAGAACAAAAAAACTAGACTCAAAGGTGAGCGTTTTCAAGCAACTAAGGTGAGAAGATGTTGGGGTGGTCTGTCCCCGGACAGCCACCTCTATGCACTCTGTCTGTATTCTCAGTCATACATTTCCATTAACCCTGTTCATATGTTCCCATTACATATTCGGGGCGTAGTTATATCAAGTAGTCATTAATGTTACACAACAGTAACACAGTATTAAGAGAGCGTAAGGATACACTATCAGGCCTATGATCGCGCTCTATTGGAACACATCAGTGTGATGCAGGCACCTATGCTTCAAAGAAACGTGCTAAAGTTATATGTCATAGGGTTACCTATATATAGTTAGTGTGGCCATGAGACGAAACCTTTGGTGTTGTCTCATCTCGTCGCGTGAAACAGTCCCGTCACAAACATGAGATGCTGGTGTCGTCTTGTGTCTTTGTCTCGAAGCCTGTGCCTGGTGTCCTGTCGTCTTGTAGAACATTAGGAGACAAAGCTCGTGATAAAAGTGATGGGAAAACCCACTATATGCTAGTCGTGGCCCGAACAAGCCTGCGTAACTACCGTCGCGGATTTTTTACGTTAGCCTTTGCTTTATACAACTGGGTAGTATTGCTAAGAGACGAGACGGGATATTGAAGCTGTCGCATCTCTTCTCCTTACAACACTGTCGCGTATCTCATCTTGCAAATAATAGGCAGGTTTCGTCTCGAAGTGTTGTCGAGACAAGAAGAGACATGAAAAAGGGCTCGTCTCGTGGCAACACTGACCATATATAGGTAACAGACAGCGATCATAGGCCTGATAATGTATCCGTACGCTCTCTTAATACTGCGTTACTGTTGTGTAACATTAATGACTTACAGTACTTGATATCACTGCGCCCCGAATATGGAGACTATTAACGTTAACTGTTTGACTTCTACACAGCTGTAATGGAAATGTATGACTGAGAATCCAGGCAGAGTGCGTAACTAGAGGCGGGTGTGCTGGGACAGACCAACTCAACATCTTCTCGCCTCATTTGCTTTAACACGCTCACCTTTGAGTTTAGTTTTTTTATTGCATTATGTTATACTTGTCATGTAGTTCAAACTAAGCAAGATAAAAATATATCGCAGTCTTCACGTTTTCGAGATATGCGCATGCGCACAATAATTTGCGCATCATATACAGTTCTGCGCAGGTGCAGACAATTCGCTTTAATTCCGTTTTAAGGCTATTATGTATCTACTATGGCTTGTAAAGTTTACTTGTTCTCGGTGGAGCCGTTCCCGAGACATCACGACAAATGTAATTTTAAATTAATCGACTGTATCTCAGAAACTACAGCTTTTACGTCAAATTCCTGCTAGTTACACTAGTTTTTCAAAGTGTCCTATTAGTCTACCAAGTTTCATCAAAATCGGTTGCTTTGGCCCACACACCTTATGGATGTGACACAGGCCCTTTACATTACAGCAGAGCATCATGTAATGTACCGGTACCTCTAACCAGCGAATAGAAGAGTCACTTGAACTAGTAACAATATAACAATATGCTAGACACTGTAATGTAATCAAGTGTTCGTAGAAGGTTTAATAACTGACTTACGTTCCCGTTGGTTATCATGAAATAGACTTGGATATCGTCGAATAGAAAGCTACTTTTGAATCAATAACAATGTATTAATATACAATTTACTATAATACTACCAGGTGCTAGTACATGCAATGACGTATTGAGATTCCAATTCGATATTTCTCCTTTATATCGATCGGGAACAGTTAAACAGATTTTTTTAGACGAAAGAAATTAATGTTCGATTTCAACTTTAAAGAGAACTGAGATAGTAGCTCAGTAGGAAAAAACAATAGGCACACTTAATATATATTATGAGAGGACATGAAGATTATCGTTAAGCAGCGCTTGATCTGGTACACAAATTTGTAATGAAACAAGAGTATTTCCATGGTTCCACAGACAACATGCCTCGAAGTTTAGCTTATGTTATGGATAGTGCAGGCCTAGAAATAAAATGTGATAGTAAATGCTTATTCAATGTGTTTACCTATTTAAAATTGTCAATTATGTTCACAGAGAGACATTATATGTAAACAAAACACTCTAACTGAAGGTCAATCAAACATGGGGCCTTCTAAGCCTACAGATATCCTAACAGATCATTTTTCTAACATAAACAAGTATTCAGGAAGTTGTACTTATTCATTGCTAGGAAAAGTTCGGAAATAACTGCCAAACTATGAAATTCTGTTTCATTATTATTATTTCCTTATTATGTTTCTGCATTTATCATGTTATTGTTTCCTCCATTACTTTATTATAAATGCATAGATTGGTTAGTTTGTTACAAAAACTACTTTTAACCCTATGATGCACAAACCTACTTCTGAAATGCAGAACACTCTTATACTTCGTGTACTTATTATTTGGGACTATTAAAACACATATGGAGAGAAATTTTGAAAATTGGTTCAATCGTCTTGTATTTGAGAGTTGTGTCCATGTGGTTACATTGCAACATAACGGTAAATATAATGAAGTAAACATATTCATATGTTACGCTGTCGTTTCACTCTAAATTGCCAATAAATTTTGCTTAAGTTTTGTACAAAATGTAACTATAGCTTGTCTTTGGAAAGTGTATTTGATATAAAAAGGAAAGTGTCTGAACATTCTACCTGACTTGACATTACCACTCCTCTACCACCCCAATTTTTGGAACAAACTGAAAGTTATCAGCAACTAATTCTGGAAATGAATGAATACAGAATATGAAACAGAACAATGGTGACCAAAGATACCTCAGGGACCATTAATGATAGTATACGAAAGATCCTAAAACCTTATACAACACCTCACCAAAGTCATATACAATAGAAAATTAAAAGGAGAGCGGCCCCACAACCCCAAACTCACGCCAGGAGAATCCTAGAAGACGAAGGTACACTCAAAGAACAGGCAAAACATAGTACCGGAAGAAAGAAATGAAACAAGAAATGAAACGAAAAAGGAAAAAACAGAAAAGAGAATAGAAAAAAGAATAAAGAAAGGGAGGGAAAGAAAAACGAAAAGGTAAATAGAAAAATAAAAACAGATACCAAACGAATACAGACAGAAATCTATGCTCCAAAAAACGAACATACAGAATGAAAAAAAGAGAAACTAGAACCCTTGAGAAAAAAAAGATACACAACTAAAACAGACACACATCTCAATCATACTTTCCGGACATTGCACTGTCCGATTATCACCTTTTACATTCCTTCGACAGTCACCTTAGAGGAAACCAGTTCAAATCCCCCATATATATATCTGTGAACACTGGAAACAACAGGGAAATCAAGCTGTAGTAAACAAAGAAAAAGGACGCTTGGTGGACACAGAGAAACCGGGCTCTATGACTCATCTGCTTGCTTATACAGATAAATGCGATAATAATGTTAGAAAACTACAAGTAATCGACTATATATAAGTAAAAATATCTCTCAGAATTACTAATAAATAGGTAAGTACACAAGTTCCATAACAATACGCAGTGAGCTCTCAACAATTAGTAAAAATAAACACGTTTTATATCTTTCAGTTCTGTGAATCATGTTTACATTTTCTCCGTCTTTCACATTGTAACCATATAGTGTGTGTGTATTTTGTGCCCAGGGTAAAGTCTTATATTGTAACTGCCTAGTGTGTCTATTAACCGTTTTTTGTTTCATCCTTAATCATGCAGAGCTTTGTTGTATCATATTATGTTGTTATTTGAAGTTTATTTTTCTGTCTACTATTACTGATATTTCTTCCCCCTTCAAGTACTTCACAAGTTCGTCTGTTTTTCATTCAATTAGCAAGTATTCCAGACAAGTATTTTGAGGCTTTTCTTTTCTTTTTTTAAAATTTTTCATGTGCTTAATAAACACAGTCTTCAGATGTATTACTTTGAACTCTATCCTTTAAAATAGATCCGAAATGAAGTCCTGTATTACAATACACGTATATTCTATAGACTTTAAGGTGTTATTTCCCCATATTGTTCAATATTAAATTTCTTATGCTTTGAAAACTTGTGCATATGGTGCGTCGTGTTTCAATCAATTTCAATATGTCTTTTGGTCTTGTTTGTTTGCTAGTAGTTGCGGCTACTCTCGTTGTTATGTTTGTATGAACTTTATCTCAATTGTGGAATTGTCTTCTTGATACCGCCCTGTTCTATTTTATCCCGGGTGATATAATGATTCTCCGTTAGAGATACATGATTTATTAGAGGTTTGTTTGCATGTTGATAGAAGAGGTTTGTTGTTGTACAAATTTGAGGTAAAATAGTTCTTAAAAGCATTTTGCTTATCAGAGGTTTTGCCAACTGATTTGATAACTCCCCCTTGATGACGAATTGTTTCTCCCTTGGTGATGATTTTGTGCCCAGATATTTCTTGAATTCCGCAGATCCCCTGTAATTGTTTAGGTGGGAGACGCTTGCAATTTGCACAAATATGTAGCTCACACTTGGCCTGACGCAATCAGCCGTTTAGAGCTCTTCTCCACATTTAACACGTGTAGGCGAACGAGACCACCTCCTAGAAGAGCACATAAAACCTTTTGATCTTGTGAAGATATAATCATCTAATTTTAATCCGTAAATGAAATATGGCATAATATTACATCTTCTTCCTTCTTAGCTAAATTAGTGAACCTAATGAAATACTACAGAAACAATAGCGACAAGGCTCCAAGATTTATTTTTTTTTTTAAAAAAAGAAATGATCTGTCCCATGAATTTGTACTTCCTTTTATCACCTGTATGGGTATATCAATAGGAAGCCTCTTAGCTACCATTATCTCTCGCGTGTTGTTTACATTAGCGACATGCATATACTGCAGATTCGTTTCTTAGCACACTCTAGGATTTCAACATATGTGGTCTGGTTCCATGCTGTGGTTTGGTATTACAGTGTCAATTATTTTCCTGGAAAGTTCTTGCGTTTTCGAGCAAAGTTTTCAAGATATCTTCTGTTTTTGGAAGGGATAGGTGAAATTGTCTTCTTTCTTGTATCGACGTCTTGTGTCAATTATGTTGTTACTCAGGGTAGCTTTTTCGTGGTTTGGGTAAATTGCGAACGTAAGTTGCTTTCCTTGTTCTAGTTAACGTTCTACAAGTATTGTCGATACTGTCAGAAACAGAGATACACGTACATTTTATTAGCGAGAAATCTACATCTGAAATTGCTCACTTGCCAGTCTCTTTGTTAGTGATTTCCTCTAGTTCTGTAACATTAACTCTACTACTAGCTGAAACATTAATTGTTAGTGTATGTCAAGTTGTATTTCCAAATGATTTTGAGCTTCTCTTAACTAACTTAGGTTATTTTCTCTTACTTGGGTATCACTTACTGTGTTTGTTCTCATTTTATCGTAATCACATTTGATTTTAAATTTTTTAAAAGGAATTAGTTTAATTATTTGACTGATATTGTGTAATGTACACCATATTTTAATTAGTTGTACATCTGTCTAAATGAGTTTTGTGTTGGTATGTCCTCTTGTTTATCTTTATTTCTTTCCATGATGATTGGTTACTTGCACTTTGTCATAGCTAATAAACATTCTTTCTTTTTATTTTCTCTTGAATTTTTATGACACTCTCATATTCACTCTCTGTGCACCCACTATCATCTAAGGCCACTTGAGGGGTGATCAACTTCGCTTGAGGGTTCCTTAACCTTTACGTCCTATTGAACGATCCTTGCGAAGGTCAGATTGCTTGGTAGGTGCTTAGCGATCATGATTTACTGTAGAGGAAGTTCCTTCTATATCTACTTCCCAGGTATCCGAATCTACAGCAGGAATAAAGACCTATGTCCGTAGTCAAGGGTACTACCGATAAACTGTAATGAACTTCTCAAGAATGTAGATTCACTATGGCTTGGCTGGTTTTTATCCTTTTGTTTTATCGAACGCAATATAATAACCTAATTTATAAAAGACTTAATTTTCATTTTTAGCATAGTTTAAAGACGACCGTATTCAATATAATGGTCGACTTTCAAGCAACAAAACAACTAAAAGAATGAGAAAAATAATTTTATTATGTAGAGTGATAAGATTTCGATTCCTGTAGAGTTGAGAATAATCTGAAAAACAGTCCATTAGTGAAAAATTCTCCAATATCAAACCAATTAGTTTAGTGACGAATTGTGAGATCAGACTGAGATTTTGGAATTTGAAGCGACCATCTTAAGCTCTGTTCACATTTGACTCATTTTCACCACAAAAATGTTGGGATATTATATTGATTTGGGTCCTTGGTTTCATGCCCTTAAAGATTCTTATTCTTTGCCTTTCCTCTAGTGTTGGTTGTTTGATCAGCAAAGGGAGGTTAACCATCGGATTTCAGACTGGTTGAAATAGTAGAGACTATAGAGTGAGAGAAGCAGGCTGAAAATTGCCTCAAAATAGTTCAGCTTGATCCAAAGAAAGCCTGTCTCAAAAAAGCATGCTGCACTTTTTATAATTCAATTTGAATACTTTCCTCTTTTCTAAAAGTTTCAGTTTCTAGTTTAAGTAACGTTTTTGTATAGTTGATACTCAGTGTACTTAATAGATAGTTATGAAAATCAATGATGCGGATGCAGTAGTTCTTAAGGTGTCCCCTATGGCTCCGTACGTTGCCTTAGTAACGAAGTTTCCATTGCAGAAGGTTCTGTTAGAGAACTACGTGTGGAGTTTTGTTTCATTCTTTTTTCACAGCTTCATATATTCCAGTCAAGAAAGTAAGGAATGAACTAACACCATAAGATATAAAGACAATAATTGAAAATGAAACTAATTTAGGAAAATTGTAAATGATAGGAAGACACATTCATAGAAACTTATGGAATAAAGAAAGAAGCAAAGAAGAAACAAATAAAGAAAAATCTTATACGTGAAACTGCAATAATGTAATAAAGCACAAAACTCTAACGAAATTTGAGTTACAAAATATAGGTTCTCATGCTTACCAAGAACTTATATATATCCTACCATTTATTATTAGCGTTTTAGTGTAGTGTTACGTTCTATTTGGATGTAGTGTGCTTTGAAAAGAGAAGAAAGAGTCAAGAATATTTTTTTACAAACAATAGAACCAGCAGAACATAATGGCTCTGAATTTCTTTCCAGAGCCGAAAAAATAACTATCATTAGGCAATCTGGAACACCAATTTCCTAACGAACCAAAAGTATACATTTTTTTTTACTCTTTTGTTCTATTTCTGCTGATACTGGAGACAAGTAAAATTAAAAAAAAAAAAACAAAGAAACTACAACGCACACACGGGAGACAAGGAAATAAAATTAAAGTGAAAAACTAAAGGAAAAACAATAACAAAAGGAATTGCCTCATTCTTTATATTATTTTATATTGATAACTCATTTTCTCATTTTAAGTTTTGTCTCTTTTGATATGCAGTTTGCTCTACTTATTGAATGTTTCTGTAAACAGAAAGAAGTAAATAAAATTAGTCGAATTTCAGTTAGCATCTCTTTCAGCAGCGAGGCTATGTGAGACGTGGACCTACTGATTAACGTGGAACCCGAACCACAGAAACTCCCACCGGGAATCGAACCCGGGTCTCCCGCGCCAAGGGCGCGTACGCTAACCGCTTAGCGACTCAGGAGCTCTAGAAGTAAATAAAAGAAAGTAAAATTAGAAAAAGAAAATTAGGGCATGATATACCGGGTAAATATATTTCAAATATCATGCCACAAATTGGTAAGCCTCGCCTCACTCTGACCTAACGCTCAAAATAAAAAGAGGTGAGAACCAGGGCCGTGCCATGGAAAATCAGCGCCGGGGGCGAGAGTATACGACGGCGCCCCAATTTATATATTCCAAGCAATGTTTCCTATCTTCTTTCCTTTTTTCTCCCGAATTTTTCGCTTCCTTACTTCGGCGCCGTCGCCTCGTTCGTCTCCCCCCACGGCACGGCCCTGGTGAGAACCACGAAATAATATAAGTAAATAGAGGGATAATTATAAAAAGGGGCAGTCTAGTCTGTCTTTTAATAAGTTCGTAGAAATGGCAAAGGCAAGTGGAAATGGAAATCTTCTTTTTTCTCTTTTCTTTTTATTTTATTTTATTTTTATTTTTTTTTATTTTTTTAGGAAAGAGATCCATTCTCAGAACTGTCACATGCTTCTTCTCAAAGTCATTTAAGGCAATCGAAAGCGACAAAAATTCACTAGATTTGCATCTGGAGTCTTTATACTATATCGTTGGAAGATATGGTCTGTAATACAATAACTTAATTCATATTCTGGTAGAGAAGGACAATCTTCAGGATAGACAATCATCAGGTGTGACGATCTTTGTCTTGATGGATGAGGACCATGGTGTTCTCTTTTCCGTACATTTCTGGTAGTTTCTGCTGATAAGTGTGCTTTAAGATTTGTTGATAGTCTTACGATTTGATTTTGCAGTTCTTCATCCTGAAAATCTTTGTTTTCCTCGGTGACAGTAGCGCGCAACTACCGAAAACTTCATCTATTATCCGACCCACTTTGTGAAACTCCTTTCCTCTGAGTTCTAGGATTGTAGTACTATTTCTAAAGGTACAGCGACGCCTCATTCAATGTATCGACTGCCTTTTGGTTTACCAAATGTTCTTCCTACGGCTTCTGGGAGTTCACTTGAGTTGCTGCCGGTTGGTATGAAGAACGTAATTGATTACTACTGGCCATCAACACTATTTTAAGATTAAGACAAAAGCAATTATCAGTTTCTAAAGACATATTTACAAAATTGTCGATCTGTTTTTAGGTCCGGAGATTCTCGTGCATGACCATTCTGTAATGTTTTGCCTGCATGTTGGTGGTGGCTTATGTGCTTGGCCGTGTTCTCGTTCCCGTTAATGGACAATCAAATGCTAAGAATATGGATTCATCATACCTTATTACATTACTCTATCACTTTATAACTATTACATTGATAACTAAACTCAAGTTAATGTCACAACCCTCGCTCTTACTGCTTCTTGATAACTGAAAGATTAAGCTTTGCTCCGCAAAGAAGCTACAACGTAATTCTCTCAGAAGATACTTAGTTGTTACGACATTTCGACAAAGCGAGGAAACATGAACATCTGAATTTGATATAGAACGTATTCGTCCTGAAAGCGGTTCAGCTTGGGCGGATTTCGGTGCAGCTAGAAAACACTTTTTCAAAGTTCAAATACTACTGACAGACGAGACTTGTCGAGCCCAACAAGTTCATTCTGCACGGGAAAAATAAAACACGTTTAGTCAAACGTACGCAGTATAACCTTCTGTACATAATAACAATTAGTCCTATTGAATGTTGTACGGACGTATAAATATATTTTATAGAATGTGTGACCTTCAAGCTTATCAGAACACTAGAAAACACAAAATTTGAGATCGGAGTATTACAACATTCTTAAAAGTCGACGACTCAAAACTTAGGCTAGTGAACTAGCTCATACAGCTGTGAAACCAACAGACTGAACATAAAAGCAATATAGCAAAACAAGTGGTACTGCTCATACTGGAACTGAAGCAATTAGTAATAATGCACTGCCTGCTCACTCTGTTATGTACATGTTGAAATTAGCAACAAATGGTAGTAATCATTGTTCTGTGAAATGGTTTCCAATGCTAATCTAATAATTTGCTATTAAATTTAGATATATATATTCCAACAAATATACTTGAAAGTTAAAGCATAACTTATATACATCGCAAATGAAAAAATCAAAAAGAATTGTGTTCAATGTACGCGATATCCTTGAAAAAGATTCATTGCTAACAAATGTGTTGCTTTCTTGAAAGAATGATTATAAATTCAGAGGAATTGTTGGACTTGGTATAGAATCAATAAATAACATTTTCATTCAACTCAAAAGCAATTATTTTTTAAATAATAGGAATTGGTTGTCCTCCGAATATTCTACATAATTGTATTCAACGTGGCATTGATATAGGACTCCCATCAAATTTTGTTTCAATACCGTTAACAAAATTATTTATTGTTAATACAGAGTGCTATGACAGTTTTTAAAATTTCTGTCAATTTTTAGAAGTACAATTGCAAGTATTCAGCTAGAAATAATATATCTTTGTTAGGACAAAATTATAATTTTATTGATATTAATATGGATGTGGTTGTTCATTCTTTTACGATAGTTTATAACAGTAATACTTAATTCCCAGAAAGAGAAGTTAACTTGCAGATTTATCCATATTATCTAGAGTATTGTAAACGTAGTTGAAGAAAAACACAAAAAGAAGTTCAAAACTTTGAAATAAAAAGGAAAGTTTTAGAGAAAAAGAAACCAAGACAATGGTTCTGTGTTTAATAGGATACAAGCTGAAACTGCACTTGCGTATAATGCAACAATTAGAGTCCAAAGAAATAAATCAGTATCAGTGGATAGATATTAGGACTGTTCTCAGTATGAAGAATAATGTAACTGACCAGAAATAACTCCATTACATTTGACATATCTCCTGTTAACGTTCTAATAATTTGCTAAATACTTTCTATAATTGTTATGGGAACTATTGTTCTTCATCGTTACTTACCTAGTATGTAATTTACGTTAATTTCAATGCCTAGATATTTATACTCTATCCTCATTCCATATCAGGCAATATGAATGTCTGGAAATACTGATTTACCACTCATATTATGTGAAACAGGCAGATTAATCTGGACGAGGCGCGTGATATAATGATAGTTTATTAAATTAGCTATAAATTTGTCATCTATAGTATTTTTCCAAGAAAACACTGATTTGTAAAAAGAAGAAAATTTTGCTAGATCTTCAGTCTTGTGATAAAGTAATTAGCTTAAAAGATTGCGCAAGACAAAATTTTAAAACAAAACCTGCAATCAAGAAAGATAATTGAAAGAAGAAAAGGTTGTTTTCAAATGCTAAATCTTTAGTAAGTTAATGGACAATTTCTGTCTATGAGAAAAGAAGTATTTAAGATGAGTGTCTGATCTTCGTTTTAACTCTGCATCCTACTTACGCTGCTCCACATGCAATCGCAAGTAAGTTACGAAAACTGGTCACAAACCATACAAAAATTTTATACGAAATTAAATTTCCAGGTCAACCTTAGTTTGTGGTGATATATTCCATGGCAACTTAATCACATTAAGCATTTAGTACTGAATGCACGGATATATCTTACACGAATACACTTGAAAAAACATGTCTTAAATAAGCAGCGCTGGAGTAAGCAGTATCTAAATATGGATAATTTAACTAAGGCAAATTGTAAATCGACATAACGATATTACGGATGGTGATTTATTAACTAATAATGTAAGTCTGAATCTATATGAATAAAGATATAGTGTCCTTGAAAGACATTCATCTGCAGTGAATGGAAAGTTCAGTCAATTGTCAAAATTAGAAAATAAAAGAATAGGCTGACTATGAAGCCTTTTGTTCTGTGAATCTATGAGAATTAAAATGAAGCGAAACTGTGTATTCCAACGACAGGATCGGAAACAGAAAACAATACAAAGTACACGAGTCTTACATCTGTTTAAATTACTTTTTCGATTATGTTCACATTACCGAACCACAATATGAAAATATGCTCATTGTTCTCGCTTTGAAATAACAAACCATGGATTTGAATTTCTTTTGGGCATTGTAATTAGATTTTCCAGACTTCTCCAGCGAATGTTAATACGACACTTTTAATGGACACCACGGCGAACTTCCTTACAAAGTTCTCTTCCCTATTTCATTTTTGATTGTTTCACGTATAAAACGGATATACATCTATATCTATCTATCTATATATAGACATACATACATATATACATATACGTTTAAACTTTTGTACACAATATTACGTCATAGCTCACAGAAAATATTAATATAGCGAACGTCATCGCACGTTCTCACGCAGGGTTCCACATGCAAAATATATGAATCAAACTCCCCTCCTTTAAAGCGCACAAAGAGATATGACTAGCCCATTGGCGTATATTCAATTCAATAATGATTCCTTAGTACATCGTAACTCATGTCACAAACTTAGTTTAATCTATTTCCAGTTCCTACTTCATTAAATTAAATAGTTCTTTTTTTTATTTAAACACAAGTTTTTCTTACACTAATTATTCTTCACGTACGACCAATATGTCGTTTCCTCTAGTATTGCAGTACCTTTTAAGCATATAGCGTACAAAGAGATAGCTACGACATTGAAATTTGTGGGAAAAAAATCTTTCAGGAACGGTCCTACTAGTAACGACAAAAATGTCCTGATAAGATACCGTGTCTTGAGAATTGAAATTTTCTTTGGAGAAGCTGTCAAGAATTTCAAATACAGTGGAGGAGAAACTGCCGTTTTGACTGACAGCCCAACAATTCTGTCCGATTGTAATTAATCTATAATCATATAAAATATTTCCAATCTTTTTTCTTCTTCAACTAAAGCATACATTTTTTATTTTAAAGACCTTCAAATATGTGACGTGGCTTAATGATTCGTCTTATTGTCTTATTGTTATTGAGTTTAACGTCCCGTTCAGCAGCGAGGCTATATGAGACGTGGACCTACTGATTAACGTGGAATCCGAACCACATGAGCTTCCGCCGGGAATCGAACCCGGGTCTCCCATGCCTTAGGCGCGTACGCTAACCGCTTAGCCACGAAGGAGATCTTAAAGATTCGTATATGTCTAGTTTTACCGAAAAAGTTTTAGGCCACTAGTTCGCAGTGGTATTTACTTCCGTAATTTGGCTGAGTGACGAAATATTAATATCAGTGCATATTCACTTTTAGAAAACTGTGTATAATATTTCCCTTATACTGAATAACAAATATTGGCCATTGTTCAGCTAATGCTTTCATTTCAGCGCAAACCATTGACAAAAGAAAATTGCTTTTTTCGTAAGATGTAGTGAAAGATTATACTCACAATCTTAGATTTAAAATCTACTTACGAAAGTAGTTAATAATAGAAATCAGATTATTCTATTTTGTCTTCTGCTTTTCTTGAAGTTCTTTCTATGTAGTCACCTCATCAGACACAAAATGTGGTCCCATCAATACAAAGATGTTGATGAGCTGAATTTGAACTTTGGAAGAAATCCAACACAGTCTCCATTATAGGATCGGAAATCTGACAATTGAACTTAATCAAAAAGGCAATAAAATTTCTTACGCCTACTTAGAAATAAACCAATAGCACCTCGATTTTTTAATCACAGTTGTCTGGCCAACCTATTGTGATATATTTCTATGGAATGAATTGTTCTTTAATCTTTTCTGGAAGCAAATAATATTTAGGTACATAAGTTCTTTCACAAAATTGCCACTAGTGTAAAATCAGATGTCGCTTTCGAGATAGAATGAATATTTAAATTACGTTATACAAGTAAAGTAACATTCATTTAATAAATCTAATTGAATGAATGAATGAATATGAATTATTAGGATCGTTGGCAAGGAGGGTAAGTGTCCCAGTCGCGATTAATATGGCTGCTCGAAAACGGGCTACTCTAAAGAAAATACAAAAAAGAGAGAGAAAGAAAATCATTGCAAAATAAAAATGAAAAGCAAACAATTCCAAAAATAATAAATGTGTTAGGCAAAGCATACAACAGCAACAATAAATAACAAAACAATAAAATCAAAGCATAAATGATAAAGAATGAGCAGCAAACCATGACGCAGATGTTATTTGACTTATTTGTGCGTATGGCAAATTAAGACTGCAATGCCGTTGCCAGAGACACTGATTTTACTGGAGATGTCTTTCATAGGTAGTTTTTCTTAGTTAGAAGGATACCCTGAACCCAGTGGCGCATTTATGGGGTGCTTCCGGGCTTAAGCCCCCGAAATCTTACTTACCATAGTAAAGTATATGAAATATCTTGCAGAATTTTCACATTTTCAGGCAAAGCCCTCCCCCCCCGAAAGTTAGCAAAGCCCCCCGAAACAAAATCGCAAATACGCCATTGCCTGAACAAAATCAAATTTAGTGGAATCAGTCATGTATATACTTTAAATTGTTGAGCGCTGAAGGCTTAAAACTACTTATTTTTGGATGAAACACTAAGGCATGTGAATTAATGCAAACTTAAATGTCCAATATGAAAATGGAACTTAAAGTATATAATAAGAGTATCAAATAATATCAAAACGCAAAAATTTAATACGTCTACAGTAATGTTGGAGGAACAGAAACATAATGAGGATAATAAAATACCATATCAAAAAAGCAGAGATAATCTGATATATATATATATATATATATATATATATATATATATATATATATATATATATATATATATATATATAACCCAAAGCACTGACCATGTGTCACCGGCTGAAACAGCATTGCAGGATATATTCATGTACTCCTGTGATACAATGTTAATAATTTTATTTCAGTACACAGAGGTGTGCAGAATTGCAAGATGTACAGATAACAAACGAATCTCATTGTATTTAGTTTTCTAATAGTCATACAAGTTTGAAATACTAATGAAATTAGTTAAAAGGTAGAAAGAAGTACTTAACTCACTGTCCTACAATCCATGAAGAGTTGTGGCTAACTAGATGTAGCATGTGCGACATGGTGATGCATAATCAGTGCATCAACTCTCAGGTTTCATTGTTCCTAACTTTCTGACGTGAGTTCGTCTACTTCTCAATTCATGTAGATTTCCAATTGCCTAAATGTTGAAAAAATTGAACGACCAAAGATTATGCCCTGAAGGCTAAAGGAGGTGATGGTAATGAACGAGTGGTGGAACGAAGAAAGTGAAAGGAAATGGAAGAACACAAATATGAACGGAAGAACACGAGAAAACAGATGAAATGGTCTTCTCCACCACAAGGTCCACTTGGTGCGACATGCAATCAATTCTCGACGCACGAAAGGGGAACGTTCTAGCCTTGACCTACCACGGACCTTCATGACGATGGGCAACACCACAAAATGTTAGTGGTTCAATTGGGAGTAGAACTAGGGACCACGCACTGTGAACTGACATGCACTAACAATTAAGCTAAGCAGGACAATAGTTAAGGAAAACTTTAGCAACCTGTTACTTTTTTGATGTTCCTCTTACACCCGCAGACGATACATTTTGATGCTTATGCTAAAAAAAAAAAAAAAGAGCTCCTTTCCAAAAAGAAAATTAGGCAGTGCATAACCAATTTATATAAAAAAAATATGTAGAGTTAAAGAATTTCTGGGAAGTAAATTTTGTTTTTAATATGATTGTACAAAAGTTGTGATAAATTATAAGAAAAGTGGTATTATCAGGGATCGCAAATAGAATATACTGCATATTAGTAGAATCAATTTTTGATATCATTATACTAACGAGGGAAGGGCGTGATGTCACTCGGAGATAATGGAACCAAATTTGGTGTAGAAGTAGGTAATAGACGCAGAAAACAAAGTGTGGAAGCATTTCTTTCGCAAGCGTTCGGAATTAGAAATAATAGGCCGTAAAGTTTTGGAGAAATATGGCCTGTCAATCAAATATTGATTGGATGGAGCATTTGCTCGCTGTTTCGGCCAATGCAGAAGAAGATATGAAGTACAATGAAAACAGAAAATGCGCCAATGTCCGCCCTCATTCCCACCAGCCGAATGCCGGGATACTAAATCATTAACTGTCCTTGTAATTACCAGCCTTATCTGTATAAAGATAAATTGATGTCTTTTATATATATATATATATATATATATATATATATATATATATATATATATATATATATATATATATATATATATATATATAAAACTCATCTGTTTCAGATTGAACGTAGTGCTCTTTAGCATATTTATTTTTTAGTACAGTTCCTGATACTAAGTGTGCCTGTTATATTTTTTTAATGTTTCTGTTAACAACTGTTTCACTGTGTCAAAAAAGAATAAGAAAGCAGTATATAACTTACTGTACGGCATATTAAGCTTAATTACGGTATTTTCTAATCTTGTTGAGAGCAATTTAGAAGCTAATTTTACGAACATAGCATGTGTTGAGTTGAGTTGAGTTGATTTTGAGTTTAACGTCCTGTTCAGCAGCAAGGCTATATAAGACGTGGACCTATTGATTAACGTAGATTCCGAACTACATGAGTTCCCGCCGGGAATCGAACCCAGGTCTCCCACGCCAAAGGCGCGTACACTAACCGCTTAGCCTCAAAGAAGCTCGAACATAGCATGTGTGTAAACAGTGAAGATGTTCTGTCTCATGTGTGCGAGGCAACAGAAGTGAAACGCTTAAGTTCATTTTGTGTTTACACTATTAAACTACAGTGTTTGTGAAACATGTGTGAGTTTTATTTGGAGTCTTGAACGCAGTTGTTATGAGCTGTTTCTGTCCGATACATTTTGCTGCTTTCTAGTGGTGAATAGACCAAATTCAAATATTTCCTTCATCCTTTGCGTTAACACAGTTGTGTTCATGAACAGTCATGTATGTATTCAAACGGTTATATTTCTTACTACGGTCCACAGTAGTTTCCATTTTAAACATCACTAATCGCGAAATATATATTTAAATTCGCCTCACAAACTCGCAATACTTCGCGCCAGGTCGTAGATATCAAACGCTCATATAAATGAAATCAACTAATATTGGTGGGTTCAAACACTTAATACTTGCGTACTAATAGCATCTTATAGTGTGAAGAAATACAGCAACTCCATTTCGACCCCATCCCTGTAAAACTTCTGGCGACGCACATGATTAATTTCTGTATATATTTTCTTAATTTATAAATGTAATTTCATTAAGCTAATTAGTCATGCATACCCAATTGGTAACGGAAAGGGCAGATCAGTTGATAGATTTAATATCCTGGTATTCGGTTGGTGGGAATGAGGGTAGACATTGGCGCATTTTTTGTTCAGCTCATCCTTTCTGTTTTCATTCTCCTTTATTGAAATTCTTCTTCATTGTCCGCAACAGCGAGCCAAGGTTCTTTCCCATCAATATGTGATTGACAGGCCATACGTCTTCAGAAATATAGGGTCCATTATTTATTATTCCGAACACCTTCGAAACGAATGCTTCAACACGTTCTTTCCTACCCCTACACCAAGTTTGGTGTAATTATCTCTGAGTGACATCACGTCCTTCTCTCGTTAGATGGGGTAGCCTTAAGGGTATCAGCCCCTTGCTTTATGCCACTGGTCTACAGTGAGGATTTATGCATATACGTTGAATACTATGGCTGAGTGAAATATACCATCTTTAATAACAGTTCTCATACTCATAAAAGTTCTAACACTTTATATGTAGTCCTAATAACGCAATCACTACATTACTTCTGTAGTGATGTTTCTTCCTCTTCATTTTCCACGTCAAACCGCAGCAATGACTTTAACAATATTGTAACACAACAAACTAAGAAATTGACTGTGTGTATTGACTTTAAGTGCTGGTATGTTCTCACCACCCTCCAAAGTAACGCAGAAAAACACTCATATCCCTTCTGACGAATTTTTCAAATAACAACAGCACATAAAACACAACAGCAACTCCACAAAACAAACTCACGAATTGTCACATAGGTTATAACAGAGGACTAAAAGACTCAGAGAAGGCCAGTAACGTCGGTGAAGCCAAGAATACAACCAATAAAAAATAGATTATCCCACAATGCAAGGTCAAAGGAACAGGCAGTTCGTGACGTTCTCAGAGTTTTGAGTACTCAGGGCATTTGACAAGAATGTTTTGAATACTCAGTGGAATAACACTTTTGTTGCAATGTAGACGGTTCAAGGCATTTAGTAAATAAATATGGGTGTCCGATATGGGTGTCCGATAAACAAACACGTTAATAGATAAATAAACACACCATTTTTACAACTGGAGGAAGAGAGTACTTGTAAATTCTCCACGAGAGGCTTAATTGCATGAAGTTTATTTTCCTTTGTCTAACTCCAATCTGGTTGCGAGTGATAGTTTATCACTATATTAAAATAACGTCAGAGATCGGAGCGAAGAAGATAATGCTCCAACGCAATCTCAACCAAGGCAAGGTTATGATCGTTTCCTGAATGCCGATATAACCCAACTATCAGCACACAACGGTAACACAACCCTGTTGCTGTAGTTGAAGGTACCTCACAATAATATCTTGAACAAGGACGTGTTTACTGAAGACATACTGCAGGCCCATAACTATGCTTTAAGAGGCGGAGCAAACCAGCAGATGACGTAAAAGGCGTGAGCGCATGTTCGAAGGTAAGCTTAATTGCATTAATTATACAGTAGATAATCATCACAGGAGGTTTCGACTGAATTGTCCACGTTGATGACAAAGGCACAGTCATCAGAATTCCCATCCTTAGAACCGTCCGTATAGAAGATATCAAAATCGAGGTATTGCCAGGGACGGCGCTAAGGGTGGGCGGGGGTGGGCAACCGCCCACCCGATGGATGGCCTCGCCCACCCATCTGCCCACCCCAACAGAACAGGGGTGTCATTAAAGGGGGACAGGAGGGGGCAATTGCCCCCCGCAAGATTTTGAGGAATACATATACTTTATCGATTGTCTACTAATATACTAGTGCAAACTGTGAAAGTCTTATGTTGTTGGTGTTCTTGCCCCCTCAAGCGAAGTCTGAAATGACACCCCTGCAACAGAAGAAGAAGAATAAAGGTGACCAGTGCCGGATTTCGGTTTGATGGGGCCCTAAGCTATTGAAGATAATGGGGCCAATTTATTTCTAGCATTCTTTTTCAGCGACAAAATTTCGCCTTTTCTGTTTGAATATATGCTATATGGTAATTTATGGACCTAATACATATCTATTAAGTAAATACGTTTTCGTGTATATTTCGTTAACTTAACTTACTGTTTTGAATACATTACAGAAAAACTGTAAAATTTGTAAAATTAGCGGTAGTTTAATTTGGTACCAATAAAGTCCCTTGCCGATCTTTTTGCACCAACTATGATCCACGCTCCACGCCATGCTTCTACAATATGTGGAGACCGCATCATTTCTCATTTCAAGTTGTTTCTATTCAGTTTGGTAAAGTTTGAAACGTTTCCAGGGATCCGTGTAAGTAAATACAGTCTAAATATCATCCAGGGTTGGTAATTACTGCCTGAAGCTCAACTAATCGTGTGAGCTTTCTCCAGGTCAGGTTACTGGAGTAACTCAAAATGGAATGCAACCCTCGAAGATTACACAAGGTGTAATACGACACAAATTCGCTGGAACCAGAGGCGAACTTAGAAGGTTTAAACTGGAGAAGGGGCAACTAAAACCCAGATTATGATAGATATATCGTGAGTTTACTCTAAACTTTCAAAAATATGTAAGTAATGGCTTCAATTATTTTTGTCACTCAAAAACTGGGATCGTAGACCTCTCCGCACTTGGATCCGCCCCTGCCTTTAGTGATCCATTATCGCACTCTATAGATCACTATATGAGCTCCTCCGTGGCTAAGCGGTTAGCGTACGCACCTTTGGCGTGGGAGACCCGGGTTCGAGTACTCAGGGCATTTGACAAGAATGTTTTGAATACTCAGTGGAATAACACTTTTGTTGCAATGTAGACGGTTCAAGGCATTTAGTAAATAAATATGGGTGTCCGATATGGGTGTCCGATAAACAAACACGTTAATAGATAAATAAACACACCATTTTTACAACTGGAGGAAGAGAGTACTTGTAAATTCTCCACGAGAGGCTTAATTGCATGAAGTTTATTTTCCTTTGTCTAACTCCAATCTGGTTGCGAGTGATAGTTTATCACTATATTAAAATAACGTCAGAGATCGGAGCGAAGAAGATAATGCTCCAACGCAATCTCAACCAAGGCAAGGTTATGATCGTTTCCTGAATGCCGATATAACCCAACTATCAGCACACAACGGTAACACAACCCTGTTGCTGTAGTTGAAGGTACCTCACAATAATATCTTGAACAAGGACGTGTTTACTGAAGACATACTGCAGGCCCATAACTATGCTTTAAGAGGCGGAGCAAACCAGCAGATGACGTAAAAGGCGTGAGCGCATGTTCGAAGGTAAGCTTAATTGCATTAATTATACAGTAGATAATCATCACAAGAGGTTTCGACTGAATTGTCCACGTTGATGACAAAGGCACAGTCATCAGAATTCCCATCCTTAGAACCGTCCGTATAGAACATATCAAAATCGAGGTATTGCTCTAACAATGCTGGAAAATCCTGCTATTGTACTTGAGGACTGGTATTTCTTTCAAACACAAAGACAACAGGAGATCGATTCTTGGTGAATAATGCAGCTGTGATGGTAAAGCACAGGAGTAAAGCAATGCGAGAGAGGATCACACGAAATCAGCACAGAAAAACTCTCAGACGCACGATGTAGACAGCGACGAAGTAAAGTATAGTGCTCGTAAAACTGCCCATCATAGAGAGAAAATCTGCAGATGTGGTCAGGTATACATCGCACATGATCAAACTAATTGGCAAGTCTCGCACGACGATAAGCTAACGGAGGTTTGTTGTCTTCAACATAAAGGCTGGCAACTGGACGCACACAACAGCAGCCTGAAATGGGTGCAGGTCCGCCTTAGATGTAGGAAAACATCTACTGACCATCCACTTCCTAAAGCTCCCACTAACCACCCGCGAGTCCCATAACGTTATTCGCGGCTGAGAGGACTGTAAGAATTTGCGGATGAAAAGGTGATCTATGCATTTTGAATGAAGCCACTGTCTCAGCCCCACTTCTCTCCTATGATGACTGTCCGCTCCATATAGGAGGAATAAATTTAATTAAAACCCATGTACTTGCATATACAACTCTGCACAGTTTCACAAAATCCTAGACACAAACCAATAGAAATATAATGAAATAAGATCTAATTCTTTTTTCTCACACAAAGAATAGCACAGACACGGATGCACTGTCTTCAAAAACTTTGTTATGAAAGAACCTTTACGCCCAATCGATCATTGAGAAATAAACATTATTCTCGAGATTTACCTAACTCAAGTACAATCTGAATATTTAATGTATCAGTACGGTAGATATTGGTTACGTAAAATGAACAAGACAGCTGTGAAACTTTTACACTACTGCAGAATTAGTAATCCGATAAACAGGACCGTGTAAAATTGCTCGATAAAGAGCACTGTGAGAAACTGCGACAAAAATTGGTCACTCGATAGGAAAGAATGAGTAGGAATCGCGGACAGACCGGTTTTCTTAGTTCAAACGAACTGTTTGTAGAGCTGTTTTAACGTCCAACAACAAATATGTTTTAAGGAAGACTTTCTTAGTAATAACCGTTCTAAAAGAGTAGTAGTTTTTATGGAACAAAATTAAGATTTAAAATTAATTAGTACATTAAAAATTCATTACAACTATAAATAATGTTTATTGCGGCATTGAAAGTTGATAGGAAAGAAGTTTAAAATGTTTTTCATAAATATCTTAGTTTAAATATTTTTGTCAATATATAACAGCAAAGATAGAAGGAATTATGTTAGTAATGAAACTTTACTACGATTAAAATATTATGATACACAATATAGCTCTTTAGGGGTTGAATTTTGTAAACTGAACTCAGATTCTCATAGAATATTTGAAGCTCAGGGCAAAATGGTTCCCAAGCGGAAAATGATAGGTAACAAAACTCTTATAACAGAAATGGCGTTGTATCTGCTTCTTCTTCTATTTTTGTTTTCGCTTGTCCGCCAGTTTTAATGTAGGGAACCAGCAGAATATCAAGATGTATAACTTCCATATAAACACATACTTACAGACAAACCAACGAAAACCTGAAGGGACAGTTCTTCAAACAAAAGACTCACACTGTCTCACATCAATTAAATCATCATTCGTTCGTTGTTCGTTTTAAGCATTTGATCGCTAAACTACGAAAACAATACATGAGTTAATGTGGTTTGCATAATTTTCTCTTGCTAACACCCAAAGCAATGTCAATTGAAGTCAATTAAGACAAGTAGCTGCAGACTGAGTATTTGACCCACAAGTACAGAATGATAAAATGCAGTTTATTAATTGTGAATTCCACTCCAGGTAAATAAAGTGGTACTTAAATAAGAAAGTCATACAAAGAAACAAACCTAAAATTTTAATTAAGAATGAAAAATAAGAGGTCTGTAATAAAAAATTCTACAAATTAGACACACTGTTTTTTACACTATAGCAACGAATCAACTTGCAAAATTTCAGGCAAAGTACAGATATAATGACTAATTTTGCGATACTGAAAAGCCACGTGTTGTTTTGCAACATTAACGTGATTCTTCGGAATTAAATGTATTTTGTGCTATTTCCTATCCAGGAGTGTGTGTACCTTTGCTCTTTCGAGAGCAAGCCGTGACATGTGTTATGTATCTGAACATGATACAACAATGGTTACTACTAAAGCTTCAGGAAGGCAGTGATATTATGGCACGATAATGATACATTACTCTACCATCGATAAGTTTGTAATTGTTTTAATGAGAAACATCCTAACGGTGGATTAGCCGTTCAACGGTGCGAGATCAAGTTTTAATGGAATGGCAACCACGATTTCGATATTGACTCTGAGTAATTTCTTTCCATGTGGTTTCAAGAAGGATCGAGCTTTTATACTACCATTTACTACGAAACAGTGCTTTAATTGCGTGATCGCATCGCTATAGGCGTGGCCGAAGTCAACCATCACATGCAACAGAGCTTTCTAGGAACGTAAACTACAGACTAAATGAGTGCCATGTAACATGAGGATGACAAATTGAATATTTATATTGAATATTTAAAATTATAATGTCAATGTTTTCTTGAGTTTCAAATTGTGTATGTGATATAATTTGCGTCTTGTTAAATGGTGTAATTAATCACAAATCGGGAATCTCATTTTAACTTACTCGGTATTTCCATACGCAATCAATGCGTTTGTTATAAATACTAGATTTACCCATATGTCTTCGTAGGTAATTCAGCTTTTATCATAAGTAACTGGTTATCAAGCAAGGATGTATTGAATTTTAGCAATATTATGAATAGGTTGAATTTCGAATGACTTTTTAAAATTTAAAAACTATATAGAACACTCACTCATTGCTCTATAAGTTGTAGTAATGCCAACTAAATCAAATGGTTCCTTAATATTAAATGAAAGAATCATTTGAGTACGAGCAAAAATACAGCAAAGCAGGGATCAACGATTTCCTTTATCTTTTGAAAGTTATTTTGATGACGTAGGCATTTCCAATGCTGATGGGGAAAGATCAATAAAGAGTGGATAATTTGGCCGCCTATATGTATGGTCTCCTTTTCTGTTCTCTGTGAGAATTTGAGTAGAGAGTTAAAAAAAAAAAAGAAAAAAGTTGCCGCGAAAGTTCTGTTCCGACCATTTGAACAGTTTCCGCTGAGGTGCGCAATATTGATCATCTATTGAATGCAAATGAAAGCTCGTTCAACTCTCTAACGCCTTTCGCCACCCATATCCACATACCACTTAAAATTATTTTAAAGCTTTTGAATTAAAACTCCAAGAGTTAAAAAGAGTAATTGTCCTTTTCTATGCCGACCTGCTGCGATCCATAAACAAACGTTGATGCATAAAACATATTATTCTAATTTAACTTAATTGAAACCATTGATAATCATATTTAAATTTCATGAAAAGTATCCAGGAAGATATACACTATTCGGAATAGTTTGAATAGAATGAAACATTATCCAAATAAACATTTATTATTTCTCATCTTTAACAGGTTCTACAATATATTAATGCCTTCACCAGAGATATTCAAACAGTGATGTGTCTGATGAAGGAAATGATATATTGACTGAAACTGTAACAATGATTAGTATTTTAAGTGTTTGTTTTAATCAGATTGTATTCTTATTTAAAATGTATGGAGTACCAAAGTTTGAAAAAATATTTATAATAACTATCGAGTTATTGTAAAAAAATACCCGCACACAGGCAGAGCAATAAAATAGCATGGAATTCCATTGACTCTCTGATCATCTATCAGGATCGATTCTAATTTAGATACTTATTTTAATTATCTACGATCTATTTAACTCAATTCAAGATTTTCGACGATAGTTTGATCTATGGTGACATATTTAACATTAGAATTAGTATGTTAGATTGTCAAGAAGAAAAATGCAAAATCTATGAATAAGCCAAATTTGTTATACAAAATACTGTTAACTGCGAAAGCATGATTTAATTTATAACTGCAAGAAAGACGTGATAAACTTACGGTGGGTGAGTTAGTGTAATAATAGCATTACATACTGACTTCTTCATTACATGTAGAGACGTGTGCTGCTATATATGAGAGAAGTGCTATAAACCACAATTTTATGCTAACGATTTACAATACATATTCACTTAATGCGTGCACAAATACAACGAATATAACTACAACAAACTTAAGAAGTATTGTTTGAATAGCGGAATAACATTTTCTAGTTTAGAGGCATTTAATGCTTATGTCTGGATAACACAAATCACAATACATGTAGTGTTTCTAGAAAAAAATGTAAAACTAGGCTACTCAAAGCCAAACTTAACAAAACAAAATTAATGTAATCCAAGCTTCTCTTGCTAGCAATAAGATAACTCAAGCTAGATATATAGAAACTAAGCCAAAGTAAACTGTACTTAATAGAGGTAATCTAAGTGAAACTTAACCGAAATTATTATACATTAAACACAACTAACCAAATAAACCTAACCGAAGTTGACCTGAACTACAGTTATTAAGACAATAAAATTAAACCTGAACTAATTGATATCAATTCAACTTAGTCAAATCTAAGCTATATTTACCAAAGCTAAGCTGACCAAAAGTGTATTTAACATAATTCATACTTATAAACTAAACTAACAATAATTTACCTATGACCAACTTCAACAAAAGGAAATGGTTCTTAATTCCACTATTTCAAGACTCCAGAATTTATAATTTTAGCAAGCAAACGAAAGTTTGCACATCAGTTGGATATATCAGGGTTGCAAAAGCACTGCCAAACAAGACCAATGGTAAACCAGATATAATTCTCCACCCCAACTTTCTCTTTAGAACATCGCCAATGGAACAAGAAAAGGGTGATAAACATAATGTTATAATTTTCACGTACTACTAGTCAAAATCATTGACGGAGAGGCGAAGGACGACAGAGAAGTGACGGGATATCCTTGGATACAGTAGCTTCTCCCATTTATTTTAGATATCAACTCCGCCAATGTCCACTGATATATACAGAAGCAAAGGAAGAGTAAAATTAACACATATAGAGAAATATTAATCAACAAAAATAAATATGGCTTGTAAAAATGTAGTGGAAAAGTGAATATAATCAAACAATGGTCATAACGTAACAGTACTACATAGAAAATATTATTTAAAGTTTTATTTTTCAAGGTACTTTTCGAAAACGTTTAGAATCCCATTGTATATTAATATAGGATTGTAAGGGATAGTTTTAAGTCAACTTAGTACGAGCTGAAGTACTCTGAGGAAACAGTAAGTGATTGAATAAATTATTACCGAGAAGTATGTATCTCATGGACAATTTCCAATTACAGCTGAATTGAAGGTGTACAAAATAAGATGGAAAAATTGTCGAATCTAGGTTTCGAAAATAAAGTAAAATAAGGGAAGGCGGATACAAGGACATACTCCTTGTAGTGAAGCCGAAAGAGATAGTGGAACAAAAGTACCTTTAGATCCAGAATCAAAGAGTGTTCATTTACTGTTCTAGCGAACCATGTATTAGAATTGAGGAGGTGAGCGCAACAGGAGTGTAACCCACATTTTTAAAAATGGAGAAAAATAAAGTTAAACTTAAACACATATGCTTTTTGCACAATACATATATATGCATAATATATTGCACATTCAACCACTTGTGGTTGCTTTTGATGTATTGTACAAAAAGCAAATGTGTTTAACTTTACCTTGATTTTTCTCCATTTTTAAAATATGTGGGTTAGACCACTGTTCCGCTCACTCCCTCAATTCCAATCCAGTGAAGTAAGGGAGAAAAACTTCATCCAATATCACCGTGTAATGAGACATGGTGTGATGTCAGTCTATATGCAGTCCATTGAATATCTGGTAAACGTAATAAACGTTAGTCATTCTGCTCCTCATATTGAAAAATGTATTACTTTGGTTGATACTCCTTCCTTGGTGGTGGGTACTTCTTTGGGAAACAAACAAGGGTAATAATGTTCCGAACCTTTCGCTGGCAGCTTCAAAGTATTGTTCTTCATCAGACTGATATAATCATTATAAGTATTATTCCAGTATTGATAGGCCACTAGCCGCAATTGACAAGCTTCCATGCTCCACAGACTTCCACAGACCTCTAAGTTTTCACGTATGATTTTTTCTGTTTCGATATCGTCCATTAAATGTAGTCTCTTTCGCTTCCTCTGTCTCTCTCTCTCTCTCTCTCTTTCCTCTCACGGTACCCTTTAACACGTCCGTCAAGGTACAGTTCCTTCTTAGCCAATGTCCCAACCAGCTTCTCTTCCTCTTCTTAATAATGTCTAAAATTGCTCTTTCGTTCGCCAACATTTCTAAGATCCCCTCATTCGTCTTTCGCTAGATCCAGCTAATTCTTTCCATTATTCCCCACACCCACATTTTGAAAGCTTCCAAAGATACAGAGGTGAAAAGTATCTCGAATACAATACAGTGGCATACGTTTTATTGAGATTTTCGGGAAAAGACGGCAATAATCGGGAAACAACGAATATTGTAAAATGAGATAGAAACTAAGCTTAATCTTCGGTCAGATATAATAATATAACCGTAGTTGTAGCTTATAGAAATGTATAACGTAGGAAACTATAAATATTCTACCTATCATTTTCCGTTCTTTGATAAACCTAAATTGAATTAGTAGTTGAATAAATATTGAAAGGGGGAAAAGTAAATTGCAAACTGAATTTTTTCTTGATTTTTTGTGTTACTTGACGACACGAATTAAATGAAATGTTGTTTTTTAAAAAAAAAACTTGACCGAGAAGCTTGCAAAATGTTGCAACTGATAGTGAAAAATCAAATAGTAGAGCTAAATAAGATTCAATTTGTATTGCTTGATAATTCTTAATCAAAATTTCTGAAATTTGACCAGGGACGGGATTCACTCTTTCTGAATCATTGTTGTAGAGATAATGAACCATTATTTTCCAACATATTACAAGATATTACATATAACTAGGGTAACAAAACTTCGTTTATTGTTTCCTTCTCTTTCAACCTTTGTAATGTTATTCTCGACTTAAGAGGTGTACTATAAACTTGGTTACAAAGACATTTTCCTTTAAATACAAAAGCAACATTAAGAGTGTACGTTTTAAAAAAATGGAATGACATTTTTGTGTCAAGAGTCAATTTTTCGAAGAAACAGAAAAAACTTTATAGTTTCAGAAGTTTTGTAAGTGTCTATTGACAGAAACAACTACAAGAGTGCTAGAAAAAATAAATTTCTCGTCATTAAAAGTTTTCTGAAATTTTGTTCAAACTTTCAACTTGACTGCCCAGAACAAGGAAGCATACGCTGGGTAGTGGCAAACCGTGATGTAACAATTTCTCTAACTTAAAAACAACTTCTTTCTTGATTGGCAATTATATATATATATACACATGAGTAAAAAATTTAAAGTGTTTACGCCTTAACGAACCGCAAAAGAAAAGCAAGATATTTACAATGTTCTATGTCTTCTTGTCTATCTATATATATACTAACTACATCGCTTAAGGAGCTTACTTGTCACATTGTACCACAAGTTTCTTGATGCCTAATGCGTAGAAGGCAGCGAGCGCATCACGCAACCAACAACAAAACATATTCTGCATTTCGGTGTCGTTTGTGAATCTCTGTCTTGCCAGGAACTTCTTCAACGTACCAAAATTACGATAATCACTGGAGACAAGGCCTGGACTGTAAACAGAATTCTCCATAATATCCCACCCAAAGAATGAAGTTTGGTGATAATTTTGTTCTTCAGGTGAGATTTCGTGTGGTAATGGATCACATCACATCATGAACCCTCCGAACTCTCTGACGTACCTTTCTAATACCTGCTCGCAGGTGAGAGTGTGACTGTAGCGTTTTGCATTGATGGTTTCACATCTTGGCAGGAAATGAGAGCGAAACCTGACTGTCCTAAAACACTGTGAGCATCAACTTTACACAGTGATGTTCTTAAATTTCTCGTGACTAGGGAGGCGGAATGTTACACACATGCTCTTCAGATTTGACTCGGGAGTGTAATACAGCATCATTGCTTCGTTGCCAGTGACAATGAGGTCCTGGAAACTGCCGTCCTCTACTTGGGTAACGCTGTAAATGGTTTAGTAAAAAAATATTTGCTTACTCTGATTGACATCATTAAGAAACGCAGGAATCCACCGACATAAGATCTGCTGTATCCAATGAATCATGGACAATGTCATAAAAGCTACCGTAGGAAACGTAAAGGTCTTAGGCACTGTCTTTAAGATGAACATGTCAATCAATTTTCGCCATTTCATCAACACGCGAAATGTGGTCCCGTGTCAGCGAGGTGGTCCAATTGCTCATTGTTCTCGACATTTTCTCGTCAATTTTCATACTCGTTGCACTACCACCGCACAGGTCCAACTCTTAAATACTTGACCCCATTCACTGACTCTATTTTTCTGTGGGAATCTGTAGCTTTGTGTATCTTGCATCATAAAGAACAAATAACACTTCACCACTGCTATGACCCGGACATTCTGAAGACTGGTCATCTTTGGCACTAATAACAGCGCCGCGCATGGATGAGTGAAATCGGAAATTACACTCAGACTATTCCAAGAAATGCTTACCAAATCTCTTGTATATCTCGATTTTGTATTATATGTACCATATTGCGTTTTCGAGAAAAATAGCCAAAAAACTTATGGATTTTCACTTGTATATGTATTCTTTATTTATTCGTATGTGCAGGGCACTTAATACGAAATCAAGATATCCGAGCGATGTTGAAAAGTTCTCTTGGAACTGCTCCAATAAAGATTTCAACTTCTTCCACTACACGGAGGTGTCGTAAGTTCCTAAACCGAGTTTCTAGTGGCTACGTGGAGAATGTACTTGTCTGTGGTGTAGAAGACTCAGGTTTAACTCCTAGCAGAAGCTCATATGTTTATGTTATGCTGTAGAGCTTCGTGGTTGGACGAGACGTCAGACTCCAATCCAATCCCAATTGCCAAATATGGCCAGAGGCTTCAGGTCGTCCACGCTATATGAACGATAAAATGAATAGTCGATAAAAGCAATAAAAATAACAATATATAAAAAAGGAATAAAAGAATAGAAGACATAAAAATGTTTGCAACTAGAAATACATTACATAAATACTAAAACGGCTGAGAGAACGTGAGCAGCATCTAGAGAAAAAATAAAACCAAGTATTGGTAACACAACACTATTATTATCCCCCAAAGCACGAGCAAGGGTAAAGGCAGTCTATGACGTTCTGTGACATCTGAGTATTCAGGACATTCAAAAAGAATGTGCCGAATACTCAGTGGGACAATACAATCTTCGCAATATGGACGGTTCAGACCACGTAACAAATAACTATGTGTTAGGTAAGACTGTCCGATGCACAGACGCACCAGGAGCACTTCATCACGACCACTAGCACGAGAAGTTGTGCGCCACTCTAAAAGGATTGGCTTAATCTCATGGAGTTTATTCCCAATTGCCTGGTCCGAAATCCGCTTGCCAGTGAGAGCGCATCAAGGTGTGGAAATAGTTCTGAAGAAGCAAAGAAGGTTATGCTCCAAGACAGCCCCAGCCAAGGCGACGTTGTTGGCAGCTGCATTGAGAGAGATACAGAGAATAGGGAAAAGAGCAAAAGGTAGAGATTCGTCTATCAAAGAAAACAGTGCTTTATTTACTTCCCCCGACTTGCATATTAAAGACTATAGATTAATAGGAACGCCACATATTTCACTGTCATTCTCGAGCCAATATACATTGAGCATAATTGATAAACACACTATACGTTTAATAACTATTTTATTCTATCATCACTGTTACGCTTACGTATTGCATTATCAAATATAACTATTTTACTGAAGAATATGAAAATAGGTACGTCTTCTTTCGCCTCACATCATTCCCTACCCTTCTTCTTCCTATATGTACACACAATTCCATTCTTAATAGTTACACTTATTATCCCAGTGATAATCTTCAAAACACGTCTTGTTTCACGCAACCGTAAATTAATCCGCGGTGCTTGTCCAGTGTACTCATCCATCCATGTTACTTGTCATATTAATTTCTTAGGGCTCCGTGCGTCGCGAGAATACTTTTCCAACCACCCAACATTGATTTTATGCCTCATCTGTCATTATTTGACCTGTTGACTTAAAGAGTTCTCACCAGTTATTAAAATTCTTTCGAGCGTTAGTTTATGTTATTTTTAAGCCCAGACGTAATAAAGTTCTGAATGTATTTCTTTTCTTCACCAATTTCCCAATAGTATTACAGTTTTAAAAGTACGTTTCTTACCAAGTGTAGAATGTTTGGTATAACTCTTCCCGTATCTACTCCAATATGATCTTATTCAGCTCTCTATTTTTAGCTTGTTATCTTTCAAGTAATTGCAAGCCTCTCCCTGTAAGGTTATCTTTTTCATTATCTATTAGTCATATATCAATTCTATTTAAAGATTAAATTTTAGACTATCACTGATTTTGTGTAAATATGACAACACACACTTGTCTTCTCAGCTTTCCGCGTTCAGCTTCGATTATAATACTTCCTGTTTCTCTCACGCTTCTAAATCCAACCAAGAGCTTCTTTCTTCGGTACTTTTCGGTAATTTCGGACGACTTTATCCCTGATGAAATATGACAATAGTTAAATAATTTGTTATTTTTTTTGTGGACATTGTTCCTTTCGGCAATCTGTACCTAGTAAACCTGGCAATAATGAGATCATGGTTTGGGTGCTTTGTGATAGTGCAACAATCTATGTGTGGAATATATACAGTAATATAGATAAAAATACCAGAACAAAGAAGGCAGTTTAATCTAGGGAAATTAGTTGCTCTTCAGTTACCAGAAAGAATTTCCGGTAGTGGAAGAAATATTACAGGTTCTAATTTCTTTATGAGCCATTACCTAGCACGCTAGTTGAAACGACACACTACTAGCACTACTGGCATCTACTAGTAACACCGGAGGCACTACTAATAAGAATAATCTCCAAAATTCCATAAGTATTTACCAAAACAGGATAAAAGGAGATATGTAAACAGTAATCGTTTGGACTCCAGTAGGATTCGATAATGGTATCGTATTGTCCAAAGAAGTACACAGCCATAACTCTTCTAAAAGCTTTGGATAACTAACCTCAAGGGATGCTTCTTCAACAGAAAAGAAGCCAGAAGGCATAACATACTACTGCAGACACGAAATCAGGTGTTGACACTATGGAACAAATGACCCGCTGTTACATTACCAATGGATGACAACAAGATGGCCTATAGTAGTGTTCTACATGATTGACGTGAGTGCCCTCAACGCTTATATTTTTGGGTTGTCATTGCGAAAGGGAAACAACAGCCAGAAAATGAAACTCGTATCAGTCACTTCTTTATTTCTCTTGGAAAAATGTCCTACGTTGCAGAGGAAATTTTAGCTACGAAGAGGATTTGTCCGCGAGAAACCATTCGCACAACTAAAGAACAGCCAGTGAAGAAGAAAATAAGATGAGGATTCTCGTCATCAAAGACAAATTGGATACCAAGAGCTATTTGCACTAAATGCAATCAACATGTGTGTAGCAGAGTAATTTGTGAAAACTGCTTTGAAAACTAATTGAAACTCTCTCTGTAACGAACTGTCAGTTAAGAGAAAGGGAAGATTAGCCATTACTATTGTAATTGTGATTTTCTTTTACATAAAAAAGGTTTCCTACATGTAATTTTCTTGTCAAACTTGTTTATCAAAAAGCATCCAAAAAAATAAGATTTATAGTAGTATTTTTTAAGAAGAAAAGTAATAAAATACAAGTATTTTGTAGTCGCTGTGAACACAAACGGAGTGAATTTTAGCCCGTTTACTATCAACCATAACTGAATTTTGTAGTTTAGTATTAATTATGTTTTCAAAACAATTTGGTTCACTATTATTTCACTATACTTATGAAAAATATACTTTATTACATGGAAAATAAGAAAGTAAAACATAGCTTCATTTGCCCATATTGGTACTAAAAACGTATAAAAATTGAACTGGTGTTCCAGGGCTTAAAATATGTAGATTTTAACCAACTCTCTCCCGCTTCCTCTCTTGTTTCTGCTGTAGGATTTTTTACCTCAGTGAGCATCGACCTCAGTTCCTGTATAGACGTTTCGAGAATAAATAAAGAAATAATATACATTTATAAAATGAGAAAATGAAATATTTGAGCTTTACGTCCAAAGATTATGCCGGCTAGGCTAATGGAAACGGTGATGATTGATTGGTTGTCTGATTGGTTGTCTGAGGGGTTGAAGGACGTCAGCAACAAGGCTATATACCCCGTCTCGATCAACATGCCTGCTAAAACACAGACTACCCACATGGATAAACTATAAGAACAATACAAGAGAGAAGAAATACAACGTTGCATAACAAAGAACAGTAAAATACAAGTAAAAGAATAAATATATAAAGATAAAACTACAACGATAACAATAAATAGAAAAACAATACAATATCAGGATAAATGATAAAACATAAGCAACAGAAACTGAAAGAACGAAAAATGAACTATTGATTGACTGCATGGTAGAAATAAGACAAGGTAAGTCCATCAGCGGACTCCTCTTCGTCTTACTCGCGCATTAACGTCATCTTCGACACACGCTCAGGACAGAAGTCACTCTGTCGTCTGCTTGCTGTCGTATATTCTCTTTGGTATCTGATGTCAAATTACAGTTTTCTCCTCACTTTCAGATGTTTATTTGCTATTTCTAATGTAGATGTCTACAGCGACGCAACTGGGCTAGTTGTCGTCCGGGGCAATAACCAGTCTTGGGAAGTAACATAACGCAAGTAACGCCTTACTTGTAACGCGTTACTTCTTAAGTAACGTTTCCTAGTAACTCGTTACATTTTCACCAAAGTAACTTTAACGGTAACGCGTTACAAATTTTTTAGTAACGTACCTAGTTTGCGTTACATTTCGAATGAGTAATTACAATATATGTATATATATTTTTCGGAAATAAATATTTCTTTGCTGTAAGTGAATTTCTCAGAATGGAAAAATGGAGCATGAACTACGTCACTGACCAATAGTCAGTCACCGACCATGTACCACTTGCTGTTTTTGGAAGATGAGTATAACCTCAGGAAAATCCCATGTACTGATTGCATGCATTTGTAAGATTTTGTCGTACATTTTGATAGCTCCAAATCAATACATTCAGCAAGTGAACTACAAGTGCAATATTGGTGTATTCTACTTTGATTGGTGTTGATTTTATAAAGATCTAGAACGAAAATATTTTAGAGTTCGAACTTTTTAAAGAATACTTTTTCTTAAAAGCTGAGGAGCGATTCAGAACGTACAATATTGAGATTATAAAGTCAGCGAAGCACATCACATTTCCAATAAAGTAGCTTTCAGCATGAAAGGATATAGCAACGCTACTATTATCAATCTACAGTTCTAAACATTTACGATGATTGGGGAAAATCAGAATGTTCAATAATAATAATAATAATAATAATAATAATAATAATAATAATAATAATAATAATAATAATAATAATAATAATAATAATAATAATAATAATGGTAGTAGTAGTAGTAATAGTAGTACAGAACATTGATGTAATAAGATATTTTTTTTCTACATATTCAAATTTCCGGACCTAAAAATAACGTGTTAGTAACGCGTTACTTTCGAAGTAAGATAACAGTTACTTTCTTGTGGCAAGTAACGTGATACTAACGTCCTACGTTTTAAGGGAAAGTAAACTAACTTGTAACACGTTACATTTTTACAAGTAACTTACCCAACACTCGCAATAACTCGCCTTACTGCCCTCCCCGTGACCAGCCAAATAAAAACGTTCCCCGACTACACCTGATATTAGCATCACAATAATTCTCTTATTTCATTTTTCTTCAAGTGGTAAAGCTTTATTTTAAAATTGCAGCACATAATTTAATTTTAGTGTAAGTAAACACACCAAACTAATTAGTATTTGATTGCCAAATAATCTGTGAGTAGCATGCTTGACATATTCTTATAATCTTATCATAATAACTGAAAACCACAATGTTTTTGGAATTATATCGGAATGTTCATATGTGTAAAATGAATCAACAGTCTGTTGTTTTAGGATAGAATATTTAATTATGAGAAACACTCAAGTTCTTGTCTCAAGTATTAGAACATTTTACAAATCTCTTAAATCGATGTACACTCATGTCAAAAATTATTGTCGCATGTCTATAAATATGTTCTTATAGGGATATAATTTGATACCGATTCGCCCGGTATTTCTTACAATGTTAGTACGTGTATATTCCGGAAACACATGTATGTGGAAAATTTCAAGTCAAAAGAGCAGTAAATAAGAACGAGAAATCGAAAATAAAACTTTCTTGTCCATTTAGCAATATTTTTTTTTTACTCACTATAATTTTTGTATTTATAGTTCTCTTCCTATGAAATTTACCACAAATATACATTTCCCGATTATACACATAGTATCAGTATTAAAAGTCCCCTGCAAAATCATTATCAAATTATATTGTTACAAGAAGACAGTTATAGATATGCGACAATCGATTGGGACATGACTGTACGTTAAATGAAAACACAAACAGTTGGAACTTAAATTTCACTTTGCGGGCTCTATTGACTGCAAAGGTTTTTATAATGTTCTCAAAAGACAGCTTTGAAACTAACTTATGCTGTATGGATATGATCCTAAGGTTGGTGAGTCATTGTAGTCCTCTTAAGTTTCTGAGGTAATATTTTTATGATTTTTAGCTTGCTGAAACACCTTTTCTTGAATTATAATAAAAATAAATATTTTCCCAGTTTTGTGCTTTTCCAATCTGGCGCCCGGGACACAAGCCCCGTTCTCCACTCCTTAGTTACTTCGCTGCATGTCTACTATATTACTGGAATTTTATTGCGGTATGGGAATATATTTCACTTTTAAAAAACACAAATACAAAAGTCTATTTGTACAAGTTTCCTCACTAATTTAGAGGCATTGTTCGTAGTTCGTTTTTTTTTTTTTTTATTCTTAAGTGGTATCCGCAATAGGCCTAGTTTCTGTAAATCTTCCTGATTTGGAGATGAATAGAACAGAACTTGACATTCTCTCCACCAACTTTTCTATTTCGTGTGTTCGTTGTACAGCCGTACACAGAGTATGAAGGCATGTTAAAGTTTCCAAAGTCAATGTAACAAATACAGATGAGTTCTATTTACACAAAGAGCACAGTACGAGATATACAACAATATTTACACGCAGAAATTGTCATACACAACAGTATATAATAAACTGATCAAATCTATTTAAAAAAACAATGAAAACGTAGAAAATCTTTAACACAAATGCAACACCCTGTCAACTGGGAGGGTGAGACAATGATTTCTTGTACGGAGGAACAGTGACTTGCTGTCGAAGATTACGTCACGCGAAGGGAGAGGCTGCGCGTAAGTTTACCTTCGCTTATTTCCATCATGGATTGACTGCTTAATTGGGGGATATTGGGGATGTCAGCACCAAGGCTACATATCCTCGTATCGTTCAACATGCCTGCTAAATCACACTGTCGAAATGGATGAAAAACTAAAAAAACTATACAAGAGAAACGAAATAAAATGTTGCCTAACAAAGAAAAGTAAAAAAGCAAGTAAAAGAATAAATATATAAAGATAAAACTATAGCATTAGCAATAAATAGAAAAACAATAAAATATCAGGATAAACTATAAAACATAAGCAGCAAAAAAGTAAAGGAAAGAAAAACAAATAATTGATTGATTGATTGGTTGGAGAATATTTGGGATGTAAGCACCAAGGGTATATATACCCTTCTCGATCAACATGCCTGCTAAAACACAAACTGCCCTACATGGAAAAACTAAAAGAACAATACAAGAGAGAAGAAATAAAACGTTGTCTAACAAGGAACAGAAAAAACAAGTAACAATAAATGGAAAAAAGTAAAATATCAGGATAAAGATAAAACATAAGCAACAAAAACTAGGGAAGAAACAATGAACAAAAATGCTCAGAGAACTTGAGCTAGGCCAAGAGCATGCACAAAGTTAACAACACGTCGAGCACACAAAATATCATTCCCCAACGTTCAGTAAATGGTACAAGGCAGTCTGTGACGTTTTCTGAGCTCTGAGTGTTCATGACATTGCACGAGAATGTGCCGAATACTTAGAGGGACGATACATTCTGCACAACACGTACGGTTCAGGCCAAGTAAAAGATATCCATGCGTCAGATGACAGTGTCCAATGCGTAGACACGCAAAAAACACTTAATCTCGACGACTGAGTAAGACGATACACGCCACGTTCCTAGGAGCGGCTTAAGTGTGTGACGTTTATTCCCAATTGCTTGGTCTCAATCTGCTTACCAGTGAGAGTGCATCAAGGTGTGGAAATAGTTATGAAGATCGGAGCAAGGAAGGTAACTCTCGAATGCAGTCCTGACCAAGGCGGTGTTCTTGGCAGCTGTGACAGCACTTTTTGTTTTCTCGAATGCCGACAAGACTCGGCACCCAGCAGGCAACGACGACACAACCCTATTGCCGCTTTTGATGGCATCTCACGAGAATGTCTTGAAAGAGGGCATACTTACTGAAGATATTCTATATACTCAGTACCACGCTCTGAGAATTGGTGAAAAAAAGAACACGACGTAACGAAAGCGTGAGTGCATGGTCCAAGGCAAGCTGATTTGCAATTAATTCAGCAGTGAAGATTATACACAGGCGATGGAATCGGAACTCTGAGCTGCCCTTGTCGGTGGGAAAGGCATAGCTTACAAAATCCCCATCTCTAGAAACGTCCGTAAGAAACACAATAAAATTGGGGTACTGTTCCAACAGATCAGCAAAGTTCTGCTGGTACACTTGAGAACTAGTAGCAAATTTCGCATGCAATGATATACTTAAGTTGCAATTAGTTAATATTGAGAATTCACTTCCTTGAATTTTGTACTCAGTTCGATTTTACCATTTATAAAGTATATACTATTAATCACAATTTTTTCTTTTTTACGGGGGGCGCGGTGGCTCAGTGGTAGAGCGTTCACCTCCGGTGCTTGGGGTCCCTGGTTCGACCCCAGCTCGCGTCGTGTAAACTTTGTGGTGGACAAACACCGTACTCGTGGGTTTTCTCGGGGTTCTCCCGTTTCCTCCCACTTTTTTCATTCCACCATTTCACTCATTTCTGATTATCACCGTCTCCTTTAGCCTAACCGGCATAAGCGTGGGACGTTAAACTTAAAGATTTCATTTCATTTTCATTTTTCTTTTTTACATAATTAGTTATAATTAGACTTTATTCATTTCATTTTCATTGGCATTTAATCTTAGATGGCAAATTACTTACTTGCATTACGTTATAAATTTATGTCCTTTTGAAAGAATAATAACATTTCTCCCCAATGTAGCTGAGTCAGATTCCTATTCTAAACAATTATCCCTGTTGTCCCTTTTTTATTTTGTTCATTACCATTGTTTTTATTATTATCTAAAGGAACTGAATCCAATATTCAGTTCTCTGCAACTGCGCTTATCTAATGTATGTTACAGACGGGAAGCATAGCGCTCATAAATCGAACCACCACGGATACAAGGTCTACGAGAGTAGTCAGGAATACAACGAATACACGCACAATAATTCAGATGTCTCTGGCGACGATACGTTAGCGATGGGTCGTTGGCTACAACATACAGTCTGGCAACGGAACTACTACGATAAACGTCACTAGCAATACGAAGACCCAGGTGATGCACTGCGTCAAGTTGTCTTAGTAGAGTATAACAAGCTGACCCTTAGACAATACAGCAATAATCTAACCTGGACCGAATTAGACTACAGTACAAGCGGAGCAGAACAGTACGATCAGCACCAAATGTGCAGTGGGAAAAGACACTATGAAGATTCTGACCTCAGAGATAAGAGTACTTAACATTGCGAATACGCGGTGCCCACGACAAGCGACGCTCGAAGACCAGGCCGAAGAAACGATAAATAGGTGCCATCGAGGTACAAGTCTGGGTCAACAATGCAAGTGGGCTGCCGGCTGAAGTGAACACATTGGGATTTCTTGGAAGAAAAGCGAAATCTCATCTCATCCCACCAGGGAACAAGACGACTGAGTCAGTTGAAGCTGTTGAGTAATGATGCGAATGTGGCGGGAGCGACAGAAAATGCAAGGTCGTCAACATAAAGCAGACAAGACACACGAGCCTGGATCTGCGAAAGAACGTTGTTTATGGTAACAGCAAACAGCGAGATGCTAAAGACACTGCTTTGTGGAACACCATTTCTTGCATAAAACGCTCAAAACAGTAGAGGCCACGCGTACTTTACAATGGTGATCTTGAAGAAAGTTCAAAATGAAGTGAGGCATATGCTTACGAAGACCCCAGTCATATAATTACTTTAAGATGCCGTAACGCCATGTCATGTCATATGACTTCTCTAAGTCGAGAATAACAGCAACAAGATGCCCTCCATTGAGAAAAGTATCTTGAATTTGACGCTCAACAGAAGTGTGATTGTCAGTAGGGGATCGAAAACAACGAAATCCACTTTGAAAGTTGCTCAAGAGTGAATTCGATTCCAAATACCACACCAGGCGATTCTTGACTATCCTCTCAAACAGCTTACAGACTCAGCTGGTAAGAGCAAGGGTCTGTAGCTCGTGGGGCTGGTTGCGACTTTTGGAGAAAACTCTTCTACTCAGATGCGATTATACATTAGCAATAAAGCAAGCTGAGTATCGCGGGAGAGATTGAAGGACATATCGAAGGCTATAGGGAAAAGCCCTGTAGCAGTATTACAGGATTCACGAAGAGCAGAATCAAACTCAACCAGCGTGCAAGGAGCATTACAATACTCGTTGTTGGCGCTACGGAAGTTTAAGGTGTTTCGTTCAAAACGGGTCCTAATATGAGCGAACGCTGGATGGTAGTGTCCAGGCTGAGAGATAGATGAAATACTTTCCCAAAATGTCAGGTGTCTCTGAAGGGTTAGTCTCTAGTATACCATTGACAGACAAAGCAAGGATATCAACAAAAGAATTAGTGCCAGTAAGAGAGCGGACGTGACGCCACATAGTAGACATTCCTATGCGACTATTGATGGACGAAACATTATTCTTCCAGCTTTGGCGCTTCGAGAGCTTGATAAGACGTCTATTCCAAGCACGTAGAATGCGGGAGCAAAGGAGATTTTATTCAGTGGGATGTAGAATAAAAGCAGCAAGAGTGCACCGACGAGCCAGGATAGCCTTACAAATACGAGCAGACCACCATCGAACACGCCGACGGGAGACGCCGCAGCCACACTCTGCAATAGAACCATGAGCAGCATGCAGAACAGTCTTCCCAAAAGCCTCTGCTACAGCATTTACAGGGAGATCATCACTACAGTGGAAATCACTGAGCTCACGAAATTTACGTCAGTCAGTACGTTTTGTATTGAAGCAGCGAAGAGATAAAGGAGATGCTATAGGGAGACCGTCGAGGAACAGAGGAAAATGATCACTGCCACAAGATCAGGATCTATTCTCCATGGCAATGAGAGCAACAGAGCAGCACTGTACATGGGGAGGTCAAGAAAGGAAAAGGTACCATGAGCAGTGGAGAAATGAGTAGGGCTCCCATCGTTAAGGATGAGCAATCGGCTCTCCTAGAGAAATTCCGTTACCTGACGACCGCGATCGTCACTATGCGCAGAGCCCCACAGGCCGTGGTACGCATTAAGGTCATCGATCAGCCAAACAGGTGGCTCGAGCTGATGGAAAATCTGTAGCAGGTCTGCGGCTTAAAAGACTTGCGAGTGAGGAATGAATAACGAACAAATAGTAAGCGGACGAGGGAAGCAAACTCGCACCGCAACTGCTTGCAATCGATATGCTAGGTGAATCTGCAGAGAACGAAGAGAGTCGGAGTCACGTATGGCTAAGCCGAAAGCGGAGTGACCAGCGCCGAGCTCGTCACATCTATACATAATATACGCAGAAAGAAGAAAGGACTGGGTAGGCTTAAGATGGGTTTGCTGCAAATAGACAAGTAGTGACGAGTGGTCGTAGACCAGTTGTGTCAATTACTCACGGTGACTAGGAAATCCATTGAGGTTCCACTAAAGAAGCGCTATACTGGAGAGACCAGCGTTTAAAGCGAACTTTCCCACGAGAGCCAATTAGTCCATTCCGTGTCCATTAGTTCATCTTTATATCATGTCAGCTTTCAAAGCTGATGGTGGTTTACGAACTGGAGTAGATTTCGGTCTCTTAGGAGAGAGAACCGTATCACTGACCCTGCGTATATGCTGGCTAAGTGTCAGGCCAGAAAGATAAGAGGATCGGCGATGGGCTGCAGTACGCCGACGGCCACGACTAACAGAAATACGTGGAGTTTTTGGAAGTTCGATTGTGGATGCAACCGGGGTTTGTGAGTCACAACGATGCTTAGGGACATTATCCGTCAGGATGGAAACGTCATAAGTCTGTGTCGCTACCGATTTCCGAGAGCAGCTGAAACTTTAGCAAAAAGGACAGAGAACGAAGAAGGAGTACTATCCTTCAAAGACTCTTAATCAGCAGCTGAAATCTTCTCAACGACCATGAGATCTCGGATGCGTTTCTCGCGCTGAAAGACTTTACAATCCTGAGACCAAGCAAAATGCTCACCCTTGCAGTTGACACAGAAGGGCTTGGTCGCTTTACAGGGTTCTGCACCATGACTACCCTGGCCACATTTTGCACAAAGAGCAGTATTACACGTCGTGCTAGTGTGCCCAAAATGTTGACATTTAAAGCAGCGGAAGGGGTTAGGTATAGAGGACCGAACTTTTAAACGATAGAAACCAATCTTGACGTTCTTAGGAAGCGTTAGCAAACTGAAAGTAAAAATCAGTGACAGGGTAGTTACGAGTTTACCTGGCCTGTTACTTTTGATGCAAGCTACGTCTATTACGTGTTGGTCCGCTAACTCAGATTTAATATTTTCCTCGTTGGCATTGAGTAAATCTCAACACGGTATCACCCTCGAGAAACATTCAGTAGACGATAGGGTTCTACTGGTACATTCACCCGTTCAATCACAGTATATTGCAGTAGTTTCACCGTTTGGTTCTCGTCAATCTTTTCCAATAATATGTTGCTATTCCGCAATTTCTTGATGTCTTTAGTCTGTCCGGCGTTATAAGTGATAACTTTATGAATAAGAAAAGCGGATAAATCCTTAATAACACTTTGACGGCTTTGCATCGGAATTGGCACTATCAGCGTCTTTATCTGTAATTACAAGATATCGGACAACAGGGGTCGCGACACTTGTCTTTTCCACATTCTCTATAATAGGGGTGTCTATCTCACTCTCGCTTGGTTTGGGCTTTTTCCTAGATGGTGAGCTCGGACCCGTCTTAACATATTTGATACCCATAAAAAGATATTAGTGAAAAACATTTAGAAGGAAAGAAAGGGGTGTGAACGCACACCGGGGCGCTAGCAGTGAGAACTTATGCTAACCCCTGGTAATCCTCTAGGCACGCCCAAACCGTAGAATCAGCATGGAACCGACGCAATCCGGGGAATGGGGGTGCAACAAAACCATTCCCGTTAACGTAAACGTGTGGCCCGGGGAAAGGGATATGGGAAACAAAAGCAAGGAACCTCTTCAACTAAATGATGGACCCAAACGAGCTCAGAAAAGAAAACAAGAAAAAGGGGCTGATTTTTCACTTTTATTTGTTTTCTCTGTTTTGGAGTTTCAAATTTTATGATTTTTAATTTCTTTCTTATTTTTCTCAAAGACTCGATACACTGGACAACACAAACACTGGACGAACACAACACCACGCCGGGTGAGTTCACGTCCTCCCCAAATGGAGGGAGACGCCCGTTAGACCTTCCTCTTTCTGGCTCCCACCAAACACCTGCAAGTCCAGTAGCAGTATTCGAGGCTGAGAGGACATGCAACAAGATACAGATGAGGAGTGATAAGGGATGATTGAAATAATGAAGCCGCCCGCTGAGTTCGACCCCCTCCTGACGATGACAATCTGCTATATGGAGGGGGTTGATAATGAGAAATGAATGAAATAGTGGAATGAAGAAAGTGGGAGGAAAAGGGAGAACCCCGAGGAAACCCATGCACCCAGCGTTTGTCCACTACGAAGTTCCCTTGGCGCAAGCTGGGATCGATCCAGGGATGCCATGCAAGAGAAGCGAACGCTCTACCACTGACCCACCACAGAAATTATTTTGAGTTTCAACATAAATATATCTCTTGAAATTTAAGACATTGACTTCGATGTATCTTTCTTGGTTACTTGGTAAAACTCGCTAGGTTTTGAGTTTCCTAAAACTTCCAAAGAAAAAACAGTAGCAAACTATATTGTAAAGTCAGCGAATGCAGTATAAGGAAAACTCAATCGATTCTTTGAGATTACTTTATAGCAGAGAAACGAAACACATCTTCCTCCTATGTGACAGCTTTATGGAGTTGTTCCAGATATGCGTTGCCAGAGAGGAGAAAGCATCATTAAATAATCATAAATGATATTCTTGAGGCTTTTAGGAGGGAAATGTATTGATATATAATGCATATCGAATATATATATGGGTCGATTTCACGAAGTGGTATAAATTAGAGTTATATTGTTCGCGAAAATGAAACTCTTCCTTCGCTATTTTTTTAACCATGAACTACCTCTGGCAAGTTTCTCGCATTCACCACAGAAGTAGCCGCGCTGATTGGTCATTTTTTTCTAAATTATGATAAAATAACTAATTGAAAGTGTTGCTCTACGTCATCTCGGTCACGTTTTTAATGAAGTTTTAAAAATTGAAATTAATGTTTTAAATATGCAGAATCAATCGACGCTCCTTATTTTAAAAATTTTCAGATTAAGATAAATTTTCAGATTAAGATTAAGATAAATTAAATTGAAATTTCTAAGCAAAATAATATATTAAAACTTCATCATTTGTTATTTTTCTACTTTTGCACACACACAGTTTCGAATATATTTTTAGAATCTTTAGCTTTTCATTTATATAATACCATTGAAGTAATACATAGATTTATTTCCATACTATCACAAGACTTTAACATTAAAAAATAATTTTTACGGTATCTACAGACTTTTTATCACTCGTGACCGAAATGACGATGCTGTGGCCAAATGAATATTTGGAACTTCAGACAAATAAACATGTATCAACTTAACATTTTATTCGATTTTTTTTTCAAACTGAAGCCAGAGCAATACATAACCTTGAACACCATTACAGCAATGCCTATTTTTCGTAATACATGTAGAATTATATAAGAATAACAACAATAATAAGAGTAATACATTATACCAATCACGTTTTAATATACTTCCAAAAAATAGTCCTTGTTTTAGATAAGCAATACTTTTACATAGCATAAGATTGAGAAACACATTCTAAGCACTTTTCTTTAAAACAAAATCATTTTTAATCTTAATTTTGTCTACATGAAACTGAACTATCTTAAAAGTTTGTAATATTTCAAATATAGGAAACTGGTAGATTTATACCACTCTTCAATAAGTATTTTTCAGGAGATATATTTAAAGTATAACTTAAATGATACTTTCATACAAAGTTTACCGTAGTATTAACAACGGAAAGGAAATCAAAATTCTTAAGTAATTTTGGAAAAATTCAAGAAAATTGTTCTGTTAAAATACGACAGTCTTTCAAGTACCTAAATGAAAAGTCTTTACTAAATACATCAAGTTGCTTTACAACAGATTTCTCACATCTTCTAAAACTCTAAAAAAAAAAAAAAAAAAAAAAAAAAAAAAAAAAAAAAAACCTCCGGTTACCTCTTTTTTCAGTTTTACATTCTTGAACAATGCCCACTATTTGATTTATGCTTGCAAAGAAAGAGACATTTTGCTCATTCAGGGTAAACAAAGAGCTTCCTTCACGTGTTTGATTTAAGAATTGAACCTCAACATCATCTCCCTCAGGAATACTTATACATATGCCCAAATAGTTTCGCTTTCCTGTCTTTTTTACATCAAATCCTACAATAACACAATTACCTACATTTACATCTGTAAACCTCTTAACAGGATTACAAAGCTGGTTTTTCACATTCACAATTACGTCATCAGAATCAGATTCTGAAGTATAAACTTCATGAACGTGAAGGCGTTCCTTAGTTGAAATATTCTTAAGGCTTTTCGTGTAAGGTATCTTGTCCCTTTTAGGGACACCATGAACAGTTGCAAGATGATAGTGGGTACATACTTCATGTGGTGGACACAAAAAGCAAGATAATCGTCTTATTCTCAGAGTTTTTTCAGTACACACTATTTGATGAGCATTTGCAATAGACGGAATTATTGGTGCATCGGTTCCATCGAAAAGTCTTTTAGTTTCATGGAAGCTTGAATCTGGAACATATAAAATTTCAACTGCACTTGATTCTTCAAACACACGAACAAAATCCCTGGCATCACAAACATCATTTCCATGCAACACAAAACTGTCAGCAGTACGTTTAACCGATCCCCCAACCACATCAACAGCTCCTTTTCCATGTCCTACCTCAGAATAATTGCATGACATTTGGTGAATTTTCGGAAATATTGTCGGTACAATGTTTTTCATTAACGCAATATTATTTTTGTTACGATATTGTGAAGAAGGACTGTCACTGAAAAAAAAAATTCTACTAGTTTCAGGAAAGTTATCTCCTATTATTGCCAAAACAGGCTTCAAGTGAGCCCATACACTATGAGCTTGATGATCCAGTACATCTGAAACTGTGCAAAATGATTTGAAAGAAACAATATTCTCTTCTGATACGTAATATAATATCACAGTATGCAGTGAAATTTGTTTTCTTGATGCTCCGTAATGTGTTGCTTGAATTTCTTCTGAATATTTATTTACATAGTTCTCTGCAAAGTTCACGGGTAAAACAAGTTCGTTCTTTTTTAGATTTGATTTTCGGGCTTTGAATACTCTAGCTTGATGATTCACTTGGAAAATATGCTTTTTAACATCCACAAAGTCTATTTCGAATATTTTAATTAGTTCACTTATGACACATGATTTCTTTTCTTTCACCACCTTTCTAACCTTTTTTGTTGTTCCTTTTACAATTTTCGTTTCCGTAACGTATTCCCATCTTGAGTATTGAATTTCTTTGTCAGCTTCGTATTGATATTTGACTTGCTTGTAGTGACATCGAGGACATTTACTGAACATACACTGTTCATTTGCGGCTGAACAAGTAGTTGCATTAATCACCTCATTTAGTGTGGTTTCTTTAATTACCTTATCCTTCCCTAATGATTCTACTACAAATTCAATACTACTATGTTTTACGCACATACAAGTTTCCCTGTCTTCAGATCGTGGTGGTGTAACCCAAAATGATTTCAGCTTCCAGAAACTCGCATATGACATATTTATATTTGAATTTTCACTACGAAATCGAGTAAATAATTTTTTTACATTGTCGCGTAGAATTCTTCTTTGTTTCGTTATTGTATGTTTCTTAACAAAGTCCTTTTTCCCTGCTGTCATGCGACTAACACAGTCATCTTCAAAGAATCTCTCTCTTGTTTCCCTTAATGGTTCGGAAATATGACACCTTTTCTTGCGCTGGTAGTTTACGATAATATATTTACCTTTTACTTTCATCATGGGATTTAACCTGTATGAAAAAGCCTTTTGAACTCGGCGTTGAAGGTGGTATTTTCTTATTAATTCGTTTCCGATAGTTGAACTTATCATTTGTCTATTTTTGCTTTGAGGAACAAAATATTTCACTTGTTGTTCAAGTTGTCCCTCCAGAGCGTAACCCAACAGCAACTGTCGTTTAACGGCTCTCGACACTCTAACGCCTTTTACAAGTTGATTCACCTTTTTAGATGGTGAGGGAGATATTGGAGCTTTTTTATGTTTTTCTCGATGAAAACGCTTCTTGTACTTTTCCACTTTCTTCTTCTGCTTAGTTATTATCTTCTCTTGCTTTTTTAGTAATTTGTATGCTTTGGAACGATTACGATGAACTGCAGTTTTTCCTCGTTTACGCTGCGTTGATTGATGTGATGCAGGCTGTACTTCTTCGTCTGACTGGTGGGGTGAGATGTTCATTATGTTATGCAACTGTGGTCGCTTCTGTCTGTATTTTTACTAGCAGTTCTCCACTCTTTTCTCTTTTTCCTTTGTTCCCTCGGAGTTAGCTGATATATTGATTTTATTTTGTTTTTAAGTTTTCTTTTACGATACAGTTCTCTGTCTTTCTTCCCCTTATTTTCCCATTCTTCCATCGTCATTCTTGCCCTTCTTCTTCTTTGGCGTACCGCTGCTAAGTGTTTTTGCTGACGGTACTTGTTTGATTTTCTCTCCATCGCATTCTCTTCCACTTGACCCATCCTCAAATTTGACGAAATGTAACCTGTAAAAAATATTGACAATGCACTTACCTGTAGTGTTATTCCTATACAAAGATAAATGCAGTTTTGCTAATTACACATAGAAGTATTACTTATGCCAAACAATTCGAAAACAATACTTTGATGCTTCATTTGTTACGAAAAATATAGATGAAGTCATGAAAAAATATGCGCTTAGAGAACTAATTCGAGGCCAAGATAAGGAATGGGCAGTGACGTAGAAAGGCAGCGGCCCTGCCCTTACAGATGGTATCATCCCGGCAATCGCCTGGCGAGACTGAGGAACTCCAGTAAGAACCTCAGCCAGGATGGCTGGCAATTCGTACTCTAGTTCGACGTTTCCAAAGCAGACAGAAAGCTACCCCTAAATCCTCAGTTGAATAGGATCCAAAAATGTATGAAAGAAGTAATGTATTTTAAAAAAGACATCTGACGTACATACCAGGTTTTAAAAGATTAACATCCGGTAACAACAACTAAGAAAAAAATGATAGTAACAGTTCGATATATATTTAGGTGAGTAAACTTTTAAAATACTTGTAGCAATAAGGAAAACTGTATCATATTAAAATTTAAATATTTTAAATTAAATTGCCAAAATATTTGTTGTAAAGACTCAAACGTATTTGAAAACTTGTTCTAGTTCATTTATACAATATATATGTTTCAGTCTTACTTCCAATCAGCAGCGGATTTAGACATATTTTGGAAGGTGATTCTCGAAGGAATATTTCGTTTTTTTAAATCCGAGAATTTTGGAGGAACCTGGAACTTATCAACACCATTGGAACCACTAACAGTTAATCTTTTTAAAAAATCCTGGAATTTAAGGGGAGCTTCAACTCGAAAGCCTCCTTCGTAAATCCGACACTGCATGCAGTCAATGGCCTTTACAGCTATTGTTACACGATTTCATATTTAGCAGTGTTTTAATTACACTTTGTGTCCAAAAATGTGTTTCAGTTTACATCTAAGTACCTTATTACATATAAATCATGTATTCGATATCTACGTGCTTATAAAGTTTAAAAAATATAACACAGTTTTCCGTAATATTATGTTGTTCATCATTCCGGTCACGTGACTATCATTTACGATCATTTCGGTCACGCAATAATTCGTTAAGTCACGTGACCGAAATTCCCTTGACCGATATGATGTTTTCACTTATGTGTATGAAATAATATAAAATTATTAAAGAAAACAATAAAATCAGATATTCAACACGTAGTGAGCTCAAATATCCAATTTATGAAATAAACATGAAGAATTACATAACATTTATTTCACTGTAAGCCACGTGACCGGGATGATGATAAAAAAAACACAACTTCCGTTTTTTTCTCATTAAATAGCGAAATAACATTTTTATGTCTTACCTTTTTTGATAGGTCGCAGTTCACGTCTAGACAGCAAAGCTTGAGCCTCACAACTAATAAAGAAACGCAATTTGGCGGGCTTAGTTGTCGCACTGATAATGAATTTTACAAACAGGTGGCGTCTAAATCCAGTTTCTGGGGACTGCGTTATCTCCTTCCATTACACTTGCGCAAACAAGTAAATCTGTATTTTGTAAGTGTAAAGGAAAGGCATCCACCAAATATTTTGAGATGCAAGTGTTCAAGGAAACGAAAAAAATATTAGTTATAAATTTTTGACCGTTTTCGTGACTACATTGACGCAGGGACAGTGACCGAAATGACGAAAATGATATTTAGCATTAAAAAATGAAACACATAAAATAACTATTCAGGATTAAGTAATTGGTTAGATAGGAGAAAACAAGAGTACGTATTTACGTTTTCTTTCCTTTTCCATGTAATGGATATATCGGTGAAGGAATGAAATTATACCCCTTCGTGAGATCGACACCAACACAATTATGTTGGTGTTTACATAGTTCCACGTGAGCATCTAATTTCATCACAGCAGCAAGTAAAAGCAGAACAATTAGAGTTAAATACTAGCTTAAAGGTTATACACTTGCATAAACAGAGAAATATGTCTAAAACCATGAACCATATGAGAATAACAGATAAGAAAATATCAGAATAAGAGAAAAATACGTGATTTTATAGCTCCCGTTTGTATCTTATAAGATAAGGAGACAGTAAATCAAACATCAATTAGGATTTAGACATAATTTACGAAAACAATCCCTACAATGTTGTGGATTGCACTCATCTGAACACGGATTGAACTTAGAATCGTCTCCATCAAATATCTTTCTGAGCTATCATGCCACAGAAAAAGAAAAAAAATACTAGTCATCTTCTACTCATGCTCTTTAAGCTCTAGGGCCATACGATAACTGCAACTAAAGTATTGTGGAAAGACTGGTAAAGTTATAAACTAATGAAAAGATGTTAAGCTTCACAGACTAAAGTGATTTCTACTACATACTTATAGGTCTAGGTTTCAAGTGGGAGCAATTTTCATCACAGTTAGAGAATCTAGGACAATGACCATGGCTCCTACTGTATAACTATATTGTTATATTCAACAAAAAATTTAATACTAATCAGTGTTTTTTTTTTTTTTTTTTTTTTTTGAATAATGCTATTATTAACAATTTTACCATTTAATAGACTAAAAATTCAGCTTGGATTTCTTAGAAGGAATTATTCAACTCTGAAATATTACTAGTATTTTATTATCTATTTCATAAAAATAAACCCATGACTTCCCGGTGCTGCCTTGACGTTCACTCAAAACTTATATTGCATTGTCGTACCTCATAGGAATTGCAGGAATGTTGTCTTTTCAATACTTAAGACATACAAGTGTTCTTTGTACTGTGTAATGAGAAAAAATAGAAATTGATAAAAAAAGTAGGTATTTTACAGTATTTTTTTGCTAAATCAATGTTTATAGGACTATATATCGGAAAGGAGATCACGTGAAATAATTTCCTGTGTACAATATGTAGATGCATCCATTAACTGTAAGTTGTGAAAAGTTCAATTTTCATCACTTGAAACTTTTTGTGTAATTAAAATAAACGTATGACGCTCTGATCTCCTTTACCGTGGTAGGTAGAGAAACGTACAAAACACAGTCCAAAAAATTGGAACTCTACTGTTCCAAATATTTGAAAGTTTAATGTGAAAGTGTTTAGTTGATACAGTATTTATTTAAAAAAAAATATTCCAACTTATTCTGTGAGTAAAGTTGAGAGCCATTTTGCAGCCCAGTGTTTAAATTCCTCGGGCTTATATGAAGAAACAGCATACAGTAACTGGAAGTGCGGCAACGCTGTTGTGTTGTGTTGTCGCATTCAGAAAGCATGCAGCCCGGAGCCTACTTCATAAGAATGTAATAGGGAAAAGTATTTAAGGTCTCATAAACTTGTAATCGAAATAAAACGATGAGGTAACACATCCAAAAACTCATCTTCTAATATACTTACCTCGTTCACTTTCGCCACTTGTTGATTCATCGCTCCCCTTGCTATCTTCCTGGACACTTACTAGCAATGACTTCATTTCTACCTCACGATTTATCAGTATACAAACTTTCCAGCTTTTGAACATGCTAAAGGCAAGAAAGAAATGTATCCTTGGCAATCACGTGTCCACTGAAGTTGTTCTGCGATCAATTCCCCTGCTGAATGTAATATAGAAACTTGGTCCTTTGTTTTCTTTCAACAAAAGGAAATTATGCAATCTGTAGGTGAGGAGGTCTGTTCTTGCGTCTAATCATGCCGCCCTCATTACGTTTTCAACATTTTCCTTGGGTTCGAAGGCGTCAAAAACTTACACACGCACTCAACATCATTTGTGTTCATTGGATTGAGATGGACGGACCTCCTTTTATATTTTCCTGAGTATCTTTCGTGCTTTTTCATTGAAAAAACTATGGATATTAGTTCTACGAGCGGCAGTATTACAGAAAAAAGTGGCAAAACTTTGGGTGATAATGAAATTGTAAAACTAATGAATGTCTCCGACTCAGACGGTTATGAGTCAGATGAGTCAGTAATGAACAGTAAGGACATTGATTATTCTGTGCTCAGTGGCGTATCTGGGAGTGAATAAGATAGTAACTCTGTTTCAAGTCAACCTGCGAATGCGCCCGGAAAGAAAAGAACGCGTCGTTCTTATTCGAAGCCAGATTCTGATGTAGCTTCGAGCGATAAAATTGAAGTAAAAATAAAACCCTTGTTTAGTGGTGTCCCGGGAATTAACCAAAATGCTGGGCTATCTAAGAGTATTCCCCATATAAAGTGCTTCAGCTGTTTTTACCGATGAAGGTTTATAGTAAAAAGCGTTGAGGTGATTTCGAGTTTAGGTTCCGTTCAGCGGCGAGGCTATATGAGACGTGGAACTACTGTTTAACGTGGAATGCAAACCACATGAGCTCCCGCCGGGAATAGTAGAAAAAGAATTGAATCAATACGCAAAACAGCAGATTAGGATAAACAAAAATTACTAGATCAAAAATCTTTGTGTTCTAAGTGAAAGCATGTTACTTCAATTGGAAACAAAAAACACACTAATTATTCATATCTGCCTTGTACAGAAGGAGCTTCACGCGATTTTTACAAATAAACTATACAAGAATTGTTAGTATGTCTGTCAAAGGGTGGAAAAAGCTGTTTTTTTCTGCTGTTTGACTTATCACATGTGAATGTTCATATACTGTACAGGAAGAAAGTGAGGAAACATATTGCACTTCGAACATTTTATGCGAACGTAGCAGAAAAACTGCTGCACTCAGTATGCATTGAAGTACAGGGACTATCCCAGTCTTCACCTGGTGGAAGGCTAATAGCAAGGGGTCATTATCCATACAGAGTCCCGCCAATATCCTCAAATCCTAATAGAGTAGGACAAAGGAAATACAAAGTGTGTAGCATATACACAATGAAAGGCAGCTTTAATAAAATATTAGCGTTTATTGTATGATATATGAAGTTGGACATTGCGTGGGAAATTCCTTCGAAATGTACAACATTAAAGAGAAGTACTGGGACTCCTAAATCTGGAAACAGATTTTCTGTGAAGTGTAAACTCAATATCGCTTATCAACTAAGATTGTATGATATCATAAACTTTGTGAGTGTATTTGTTTCTCTTCGATTGTATTTTACACTGCGTGCAGTAATTGAAAAAAAAATGACAAAAAGCATCAAATTTTCGAGGACTTTCTCATGCAAATCCAAACAATGTAAACAGTTCGTTCTTCTAATTTTAAACAATTGGTATGTGTACTGCATATCTTGTTAATTTCTAAGGAATTTGTTAAAAACTGTGGAGATAGTATGAAATTTTAAAAATACCTCTAAAAAGTGCCGGACAGTGTACGTGACAAGTTCAGATATCCGTCGGGCTGAGATTGTATACGCGCGAGTGTTGGCACAGTCCTAGCTCTGAAGTGGACTGAAAAGTAGTACCAAATTGAAACAAAAAGGGCTGAATTCATTATTTTATACCAGGGTAATACATGGCTCTATAACACGAAACTAATACAGATAAAGTTCTAGAACACCCTCCCCCCTCTTCCAAGAGTCCAAGACCAAGAAAGTGCTCTTTCTAAAAATTAATTTTTAAAAGCATCTAAATAGGAGCAACCCGAACAACCATGGAAGTAGATGAAACTTTTCTCGCACATAGGAAGAATAACAGAGCCTTAAAAAATTAAATGGGAAAACAGTTATCTTCGGTATGTATTGTAAGGAAACCAGCGCGCCTTTATTTCGAAGTGACCAATAAACCAGAACGGTATTGTGGCCATATATGTAAAAAATATATATATATATATATGAAACGAGGAACGGTTTGGGTACAAAACCTCGCGGCCAGAACCTCGCGGCGACAACCTCGCGGACCAAAACCTCGCCTGTCCAAAACCTCGCCTCCCAAAACCTCGCGGCCCAAAATCTCGCCGGGCCGAAACCTCGCCTGGCCAAAACCTCGCCGCCCAAAACCTCGCGGGACAAAATCTCGCCGGGCCAAAACCCCGCCTGGCCAAACCCCGCCGCCCAAAACGTCGCGGGCCAAAATCTCGCGGGGCCAAAACCTCGCCTGGCCAAAACCTCGCGGGCCAAAATCTCGCCGGGCCAAAACCTCGCCTTGCCAAAACCTCGCGCCCCAAAATATCGCCATACCCAAAATCTCGCCTGACCAAAATGTAAATGTTCCAACAGATGATAAGGATGTCGGTATACAAGACGCTGTTTCAGAAGAAGTATCACGGGTATTTGACCAAGTCCCGCGATACCATATGAAAATTCTATTTCATTATTAGAGGATTTCAATGTGAAGGTAAGGCGAGATGATGTTTTTAAACTGGTTATAGGGAAAGAAAGTCTGCATAAGGAAAGTAATGACAACTAACGGGGTTACTTTCGTGAACTTTGGAACATCCAAAAACTTAAAATTTTAACAAAAATCTAATAATATTTATGAAAGTATGAAATAATATATGAGTTTTTGCGACGTCCCTTGATTATGTCCTGTAGATTAAAGGAGACGTAGATGGCCAGGATAAAGGAAATGATTGAATAAAGAAAGTGGGAGGAAACGGGAATAACTCGAGAAAGCCCACGCACACGATGTTTTGTATCTTCTGCTTCTTCTTCTTCTTCTTCTTCTTATTATTATTATTATTATTATTATTATTATTATTATTATTATTATTATTATTATTTTGATTATTATTATTATTTGTAATGTGGAATTGCATATTAAGAAACTCAGAGTAAATTTTAAAGAAAAGTTTCATTCGCAGCGAGGTTTGGCCACGCGATGTTTTGGCCACGCGATGTTTTGGGTGGCGAGGTTTTGGCCCGGCGAGATTTTGTCCCGCGAGGTTTTGGGCGGCGAGGTTTTGGCCACGCGAGGTTTTGGGCGGCGAGGTTTTGGCAACGCGAGGTTTTGGCCCGGCGAGATTTTGTCCCGCGAGGTTTTGGGCGGCGAGGTTTTGGCCACGCGAGGTTTTGGGCGGCGAGGTTTTGGCAACGCGAGGTTTTGGCCCGGCGAGATTTTGTCCCGCGAGGTTTTGGCCGGCGAGATTTTGGGCGGCGATGTTTCGGCCGCGAGATTTTGTCCGTATCCACGAGGAACAAATCAATCATCTCCGAGTTCGTGTGTAAACAGTACGTTAAAATAAAATATTAAAATGATAAATTATTGCACCATATTCTGGCTTATTTCGCGACTGAAAGATGATAATAGAACGTAAGAAGAATAAAAGGTAAGTAAACTGACATTTGTAAAAATTGTAAAAACGGTCCAGGGTCTTAAAACCTTCCCTGGAAGACATCAAAACGCATTATTAATAAATTGTGCTGAATTGGGTAGATTTGTACCAACTCTTTCACAAAAGGGGCTGAAAATGCCAGCGTGGTACTAACGGGCTGACGAATAACAAAAAGGGCTGAATTTGGTACATTTGTACCAACTGTGACAATACTGATACGCGCCAGGACAACGTGGCAACGTAGCACTCTGTATAAACTGCGATAATGAAGGACGCAGAACAGAGAAAATCATAATGTCATGTTTGTCATTGTTTATCTTTTAAAACAAATCGAACTAGTTTGTTTGAAAAAGTTACTTTAAGATCATTTTAAGGTTTTTTTTTTTTTTTTTTTTTTTTTTTTTTTTTTTTTAGATTGATAATACACCGGAGCAATACAGAGATAATGGTCTATACTTTTTACTGAATAACAAGAAAATTAGTACGTGTTCAGTAATGAATTCTCAGAACTTACAGGCAAAGGATGCACCTACATATCGTGCACAGGAAATTATTTCACGTGATTTCGTTTCCGATATATAGTCGTATAAACATTAATGTACCAAAAAGGCACGATTAAAAACTAACTTTTTCATTAATTCCTACTGTTTTCTCACTACATAGTACAAAGAATTTTTTTTATATCTTATGTGTTGAAAAGACAACATTCCAACAATTCTAATGAGGTATGATAATGCAATAGCATTGAATAAACCTCATGGCAACACCGCAAAATCAGGGGCCTATCTTTATTTAATAGATATTAGTATAAAATTTACATAATCTACCAACAGCATCTATCCTTTGACATGTCAAAGATCAAGAAAATAGGCACAGCAAACTGACAAGGGGACATCTTATATTGATAGTAGTATTGCCCAATCAAACAATGCGCAATCGATAGAGGAGTAAAGAAAAGTGATAAATCCAAAGTTTTACGGGCCAACTCCCAGAAACACAGGAGATACAGAGAAAAGAAGGATCTAGAATCACGTAGAGACAGAAATGGAAAAGTTACACTGACACAGAAATAGCTTCAAAATGACTAAAGTAATCAAAATGACATTTACACAACACTATAGTAAGCAAACATTGTACCCACAGACATGTCAATAAAATCATATGTAATGCAGTGTTGCCAACTGAGCACAAAACGAAGTTTTATTAACTGGCACGGAACAGATAATAACATCTAAATAACTAATTATGAGTAGAACTATATATGTGAAGTGATGTACAGTGTTACCAACGTTTGAAGATATACCTGTATGATTTCCTATATGAAATTTTGTGTGTTGTGTTTGATATTATTCTGATTTTCCACTTGAGCAAAACTGCTTCGACACTGTGCTTCGTCCCTTATTTTCGTACTTCAGTGATTATATTCTTGTTTCTGGTCTCAAATTTTGGTTTTAGCTATTTCTAATCGTGTACTGTATGTACTCTTCTACATCCAAGATTCATAAAGGCCTATCTTCAAACGTTGGCAACACAGTACGTCAAGACTTCACAGGTATGCCTCTACACAAAATTACATTTGCTATATTTTATAATTTGTGTTCCGAGAAATGTAATAAAACTTCATTTTGTGCTCAGGTGGCAACACTGCATTACATATGATGTTATTGAGCATGTTTATGGGTGCAATGTTTGTTTACTATACTGTTGTGTCAATGTCATTTGGATAACTTTAATTATTTTGAAGTTCTTACAGTGTAAGTGTAACTTCTGAATTGTTATTTTCACATAATTTTAGATCCTTCTTTCTTCTGTATCTCTTGTGTTCCTGGGTGTCGTCCCGTAAAACTTTGGATTTCTCACTTTCCTTCACTCTTCTATCGATTGTGCATTGATTGGGCAATGCTACTATCAATATAAAATGTTCCCTTGTGAGAGTTACGTCAGAAGTAGTTTTCTACCACCTAGGTTATCAATATAGAATTAATTCAGAGTAAAACATGCGAAAGGCGTTCTGCAGTAAGGCAGTAATTTTTCGAGTTTTCAGATTGATATGAGTCATAATCACTAGCACATTAATTGTTGATACTTCTTCTGAATGCCTACAGAATCATTTCAATGAGTAACATTCTGTGGTATGGAAACAAAACAAAAAAAAAAAAAAAAAAAAAGACTGTGTATATTGATCTGTGGAAGTTAAAAGACTCCGAAAGTAAAAGATTACCCATCTTGATCTTCTAGAAGAAATTCAGGAATAGACGATTAGCAAGTGTAAAGCAAAGAAACAAAACAAAAATGATAACGGCAAGTAAAAGTAGTTTAAGAATGTGAATATGGAAAGTGCTATCACGTTACAAGGAATAAAATAATAATAATATTTAAATATTCATTTAGATTTTTGTACAATTACATACAGTTACGTGGAAATATAGTTGACGGCACAAACCTGAAATATTTTCTACGCAAGTAAGGATTAGGAGTGAAAACTAAGAATTTGGAAGATCATCTAGAAAGTAAATTTCATAAAAGTAAATTACATCATAAAAGTTTAACATGTTCAAAAATAGTGCAAATGCTACTAAAGAAATTAAGATAACCAGTTCTACCCGTTCTTTTATACCGTTGTTGTATTCGGTTACCATCAAGGCATTTAACAATAAGTGATAACTTTCATCCCTAGAGAAAGTGCGTATCCCCCTAGAAATAATTTCAAGTGTGGAAACTAGAAATATTCTGAAGGTCCCTTGGCACCTTCGAAAGCAGTATCGAATATTGATCTTCATGTTTCACTTAATCCTAAATTCTTGTTCACACATTCAAGACCATATAGAACTTCCAGCGATTTTTATCTCTTTGAGCCTATATCACAAAGCAAGTTAAGATAATGTAATTATGACAAAACACTATCAGAAAATAAAATGTTAAAATTAAGAACATCTGCATTACAGTTTACTAGTGCATGGCTATACTCGGATAGACAGTTCTAATTAACATAATGACTAATAACCTCATATTTGTCTATTATTTTGCTGCAATCTGTCTATACGTCAATCAAACCGAAGATGCATTGTTAAGTTTTATAAATTGTATACGAAATAAAGAAACAACAAAGGCACCACAGTTAGTGAATCGTACTCAGAATGTCTCGGTATATGAAACTTTTCTTGCCAAGTCAAGCCTGTCCCTGCCCGAGCTCAGAATCCAAATATAGTGACCTATATTCGTTAGGTGATGGAGAACAACTTGTCCACCAAACTCCGTTCCAATCTGGCCACTAGTTACCGAGAAATAAAGTGCTATATGCACAACACACACACAAACACGCACACATACATATATACACTCGTTTACGTGCACTGGGAGCTAAAAATAGTGTTGTAAACATTTACAGTGTATAGAAATACTACTCAAGACGCTAAATGACAGGAAGTCTTTGCATAATTAAAGGAAATGTCACTCGGATTCAGATTGCGTGACTAAAGACAAGAAGGATACGGATTTACTGCAAAGAAGTACTAAGAACATCATGCTAAAATGTCAGATATGAATTCAGTTAATCCCCTCTTTAATGTTTCGTATAAAGAGAGCGGAGACGCTACATTTAACTTAATAAGTTTTAACTAAAACAGCTTTAGTGAAAGGTATAAAAATCTTCAAAATATGAAACAAATGTAAAATTATATCCATTTATGCTGCACGTGCATTATAGAACTGAGTTACATTTCGTAACAGCAACAAAACAATCTAGCTTACTTGTCATGTATTCGTATAACGGATTGTATACGTTTCCTGATATAGGGCCGGTAAGAAACAGGTGCATTTTGTAATTGTGCAAGATCTCTCATGTGAAGCTGGTTTCATCATAACACCACCTACTGAGAAAAAAGCACAACTTTTTAAGAGTTAGGGGTCCCAACAGCAGCACACCTTATACAATAACCACAAGCACCAACATTACACATCAAATTCATTCTATGTTTATATTCGGTACTTGATACAAACCATATACACCGCCAGTAACATGACCAGCATCTGGGTTATAACATTGATAGATAGTGTAGTCACAAATAAGAGAGAACTGGGTAGGTTTAAAATGTGTTCCCTGCAAACAGACAAATACGGATGAGTGATCAAAGATCAGTTACTTTAGCTCCTCAAGGTGGCTACTGAAACCAAGGAGGTTCAATTGAAGAAGCGCCGTAATGGTAGTCTCCACTATGACTACCCTGGCCACAATGAGCATAGAGAGCAGCATTTGCATTACAGACATGCTGGTGTGCCATTTGACATTTGATTTAGAGTATAAGGATGGACCTTCAGTCGATAATAACCAGAATTGAGATGGTCTGGAAGTGTAGGAAAACTGAAAGTAAGAATTAGTGACTGAGTAGCAACCAGTTCAACAGAGTCCTTAGTTTAGATGCGAGAAACTTCTAAAACATGTTATTCCGCCAGCTCCGAATTAATCGTCTCTTCAGTGGCATTTAACAGGTCTCAACATGATATCACATCTCGAGAGATGCTCAATAGATGGTGGGGCTCTATTGATTTGTTTACTGATGCAATGGCAGTCAATTTGAGTAAATTCACTGTTTACTTGTCGCCAACCGTTTCCGCCAATAAAGTGTCGTTCCGTAGTTTTTTTTTAAATACCTGTAACCTGTCAAGCGTTATATGTAATAATAACTTTATTGATAACGATGTGGGACATGGCCGTAATAGCACTCGGACGGTTAGGTATGACATGGGCATTATCAAAATCTTTACCTATAAACGTCCAATGTTAAGTGTCCCGACAGTTTTTCTTTTAACATCCTTTACGTTTGGACTATTTATCTCACTCTCGCTTGGAGTGAACTTTCTACGAGAGGGTGAAGCCCTATCCATAAATATTGGTATTAAATATATATTTATAAATAGAAAATATGTGTGAACCCCTCAACTTCATATCGGAGCGCTTGCCAAGGAAACTTACGCTACTCGTCTGGCTATCCTATAAGCACGCCCTTACCGTAAGATTACTGTGGAACCGAGGCGGTCAAGGGAAATGGTGTTCAATCAAAGACCATTCCCGTAGACACAACCGCGTGGGCCTAGAAAAGGACGAAGTTGAATTAAAGAAAAAAACAGTCAAACCAAAAGATAGACGCCCAAAGCCCAGAAGTAAATATGTGCGGAATTTTAAATTTTTTATGCTTTTTTTATACTTTATAAATGTTATGTTTCTTCTTTTACCTTTCTCTGCTTTAATAGTTTTCAGTAATGTTTCATATTATCAGACTCGGATACCGGACAACATAAATACTGAACGCACACAACAGCAGTCTGAGACAGGTGCCGTACCCCAGGTAAAGGAAGACGTCCACATGCTATGCAGTTCCCAAGACTCGCGTTAGTCATCTGCGAGTCCGATAAAGGAATTCGCCGCTGAGAGTGCTACGAAGACATGCAGAAAAGCGAGGTGACAGGTGGGTGAAAAATGCAGCCGCCCTCTCAGTTCCATCCACTCAACGACGATGACGGTCCGCTACATGGAGAGGAGGACGTTCATATGTAAACCAATCACTAGATACATTATACACATATGATAGCAACCACTTGGGCCTCACGACTAAAACAATTTTCAGAGTCGCTAATTTGCAGTGTAAAATTTGCATCACCAGTGAATAGCTAAAACTAGGACAAACAAATTTTGCGTTTATTTCTTCTTTCTGCACCGCACACTGACAAATGCATCTATTAATAATGTAAAAAGATATTCTGAGTAAATTTTCAAAACTAGTGCACAAGAAATTGAGTAACTCTATGCAATCCCTTTTGCTTATTTAATACCGCCCTACGCACGTGAAAATAAAACAAGATCATGAAGAAACGATGTGTAGTTATACAGTGGTACAACAGACATAAAAATGAAGAGTCCACGGAAAGGTGGAAGATAAAAAAGGACTTCATATGAGATGTTTCGAAAAGCTTAGTTTAAGGATATTTTCTGTGTGCGACCAACCACAACCATTTCGTTAACCTTTTCCGCACAGTAGCATATATGAACGCGTCATTATTCTTGCACCAGCTATTGCCAGTGACTTACCTACGTCTGCCACGAGTTTTCTCCCAGAATCCAGTTTTGTTCTTTCTTCGTATTGCAAAGTATTTCTCAACACATGGTACTAATGGACATTTTGTTTGATTGATAATTTGTCAAAGATTGATGTACTTTACTGAGGCTCCTTGCACATGTAGCGTAGCCTTAGATATTGCTTCACTCCTGTTAAGACTTGTCATTTTAACGGTAAGCGTTACTAACGTCCATCCGTTGGTCTACATGTTAACGGTAAAAACACTGCAACGGCTGACATCTAGAGGACGAAATTCTCGGACTTTCATTGACATCAGAGTTGAGTTTCAATTTGTTTCAAATTATGTACTCATTTTTTCATATTTTCCTCACTCATTTTTTCATATTTTGCATAACTTTGCATAAGTTAAAAAAACATTCTGTATGTATAATTTCATAACCTTTCAAAAGATAGAGATAAGAAAATATGTGTTTCTGAGATGACAGGTGTTCTCATGAAATCATGGCTCAGATCAGTTACGGTGTCACTCACATTTGCAACCTACGAATCAATAATAATGTAGATAGCCTCGCATTATTCATATTTCAGTAAATACTATTTTGGAGGCGCTAGAATTTACAAAAATAAATTTAAGTATTGTTTTTGTAATCTAATATCTTATCTAATATAAATAAAATAAAAAGTTAGTTTGTGTGTTTGTCTGTCTGTTTATCTGCCTGTGTGCGGACTGGAGACTAGACGTGTGAACCGAGACTTACCAAATTTTGTTCACAGGTACCTTGATCCAGACGCCACACAAAAATGGAGCGCTTTTTAAAAAATCGAGGTTTCAGGGTGGCGTTTACCGAGACACGTAAAAGTAATAGGTAATAAACGATATTAGGGTCGACTTCATAATTTTTTGCGGTCGCTGAGATCAATGGTGAAACTCCGATCGCATCCATCCCATTCGGCTGTGGGCTGGGGGTAACCGGAGGGGTGGGTATAGCGAGACATGTAAAATTAATCCAAAATGACTGATATTAGTGTCAAATCTCGCGGCCGCTGAGATCAATGGTGACACATCCATTAGCGATGACTTGCTACCAGTGTATGCGGGGTGGAGGTCAACTGCAGGAGGTTACCGAGACGTAAAAGTAATCCAAAATGATCGATATTAGTGTCAAATCCATAACTTTTGCGATCGCTGTGATCAATGGTGAAACTCTGATCGCATTGACATCATTCAGTTGCGGGCCAGGGGTCACCGAGGCACAACAGTTTCAATTACCTTAAGACGCCGTCAAAATTATTTTCTGCTACATTTTGTGTTCTGGTTAAATAGGTTCTAATTTATTACTTGTAGTACGAGATAAAAAACACAATGAGGTACTTACATGTTCATAAAATCTCACTAGAATAAGAGACACAAATGTTCATCACTGTCATCGCTATGAGTTTCAGGGGTAGAGGATCCCTTCTGTGTCTGGGTTGCTGGATTTACAAGACCAATGACTTCTTGAGGAAGACTTCGTCTTTTTAGCTTCATCCGGATTTGCAACTTTTGATGTCAATATTGTCTATGTGTTTCTTTGACATCTATCCTATGTGGATCATTGCTTGACATCATCATATGAGGAAACAATGACTGCACTGTGAACTAGAACTTTGTTGACAGAGGCAGGCATATAATATTAAGGATATAGGTAAAAGACAGCTCGGCTTTTCTTTACGGTAATTATTAAATGCATCAACTTTGATGAAAAAGACACTTGATAATTTGCACAAAATAACACCGAACCTTTGAGTCAATTCACGATCTGTTCCAGTAATTTCAGCTGAAACTTCTAAAAAAATGTCCTGGCGGTATTACCGTCATTTGAAGAACCACTTCCTCCAGGTTTTGGTTGGTCAATAATGATACCTAATTTCTTTTGATGATTTTTTCTGGATTCTTTTCTTTTGTGCACTAGTTGTTTACTTATGTTTCTTCTTACTTGCCACTGTTTGACCTCCATTCTATATGAAACATGAAGTAAACACTCAAAAAATCTTATCCAAGTATGGAGAGCGTAAAGTTCAAATCTGAATGTGAATATATCTGTCTTTTCCTATCGGAATGTCCAATTAGTTCATTTTCGGGATAGCTCTGCAAATATAGCAATTCTGGGTGGATGTTGAAGTTATATTACTGCATAGTTTTCCATCTTCGATCGTTAGTGAAAGCTGATGTTCTATTTGTGTTATTCTGTCTTTAATTACAAGTTTTGCTGAGATTCTTAATTTGCTGTTCGAAGTAGGAAGCTTCTGTTTCCACGAGGTCCTGGTACTCTTCGAAACTGAAATTTAATAGCTCGACAAAAGTGTTTGGAAGGTAGTTTTTTATTGTGTCATATTACTGTTTGCTTAAATGGGTCATTCGTGGAGTATAGTTGTAGTAGGACTAAAGACGTCAAAAATATGTCGTTATCTGAAAAGTTGTCTTTTTCTGTAGTCGCTTGTAGTGTGACTGTCCGCTACTCCCATCAAATCTCCACTTGGATAAAAATGTCACTGACTATAGATTTTTGGGAGGAAGAATTTGGTTCAATAATGGCATTTGCACTTGTGGCAATCAATGACTTAGTAAAATTTGAAAATTAACTTCAGAGTTTGCTTCTGATGAAGTTACATTTTGTGGATAACACCGCTTTTTAGCAACCAGAATTCCTTCATATTTTGGACAGATGTCAGCATTTAGAGTTTTCACTCCTTGCCTATGCAAGAGATACAAATATTTTGTTTCATCTACCTCGAGGAACAAAATTAATGCGTTATATTCTGTGTAGCTCGCAATAGAGCGTATTTTCGAAACAGACTGCCAAGCTTTCGTAATGTACTCTTGTAGGACATTTCTGCATTTCATCAATTAGTTTTCTCAGAGTCTATGTTACCACTTTCTCTTCGCTTCATAGCCGCTGCAAATGTTAAAGATTCTACACTCTCGGAAACTCGCAGATCCACAGTTTTTCTTCTCTTCGATCTAACGCTGCTTTCATTCAAGCCCACTTGTGGCCGTTCTCTCTTAGAAGTACACGAAGATGGAATTTCAACATTAAGTTTGGAAGTAAAGTCTTGGTCCAACTACTTTACCTTGTTTCTCAGAATGCCTGTGAATTCCTGCCCGTCTTGTCCAGTTGGCGAAGTAACTTGCTACGAAATCGCAAAATATCCTTGTCAATATGTTTCTGTTTCTTGTCTCAATCTTCTATCCCTATTTCTTGTACTACGTGTTTAACAAATTGCCTTTTGTTCCTTCCTTCCACCTGAATGTAATCCTGTACAACGTTTCTTGTCGGCCTCGATATTCTATTTTCAACCTCTGTATAGGAAAATTTACTTTAATATCTTGCTGCAATACTTAATTTTAAACAAAGGCAGTTTATATTCAATTGAAGACGGAGTATAATACCTGTGCTTACATAGAAATCGATAGAAATGACTTTGATGTTTTGCTACTGACTTCACCTTGCTTTGTGTTTCATTTGACATAGGTAGATACTATTTACAATATAATTTAAAACCGCAAGACACAACAATTTGTTTTCTAGGAGGTAAATCTCGAAGAATCACAGAGTATACAACATTTCAGATCACGAAAATTTTACAGCTCTGCATAATTATAAGAATAGGCCTTCAAATTAAATTAATCACATTGCTATGTACTAACTCATCGAGAACCAACTGTACACCTTAAAACGATATTACTTTATGGATTTAACCAGAGAAAATATGCAAATCAATTCACATAACACGTTACTCGCCAGAAATTATAACCAAGGATGACATCTTGTATTGAAACAATAGGTATTTTACCACACTAACGCTGCAGGACAAACTACACACACACAACCCACTACTTTAAGCTATCAGCGCCCTCTGGCGACAGATTTATCTCTCAGTGGCCTTCAGTTCTATTACTACCACAAATACTAGACAAATGTGCAGTCGAAAATTGAGGATATTCGTACTTTAAAAGTTTCAATTTTGTCCTGATTTTGGACCAGTTGGAAACACTGTGCGGTGGGATACCGAATCATGTAAAATAATCCAAAATGACCAATATTGTTGTCAAATCCATAGTATTCGCGGTCACTGAGATCAGTGGTGACACTTCTATTAGCGATGCTTTGCTGATTCAGCTACCAGTATATGCGGGCCAGGAGTCATCTGCAGGTGGGGTTACCGAGGCATGTAAAAATAACCCAAAATGACCGATATTAGAGTTAAGTGCATAGCTTTCGCTGAGATGAATGGCGATACACCCATAGGTGTTGACTTTCAAATACAGCTCCCATCGGCTGGGGACCAAAGGACTTTTCTTAATTAGAGCGAGGGGTATGTAAAAGTAGTAGAAAGAGACCAATTTTTTTCGTTGTTCAGTTTGTTTACAAAGATATTTTATCTGACCCATCCAAAGAATGGGTATATTCAGTTAGTACTACCATAATTTGAAAAAAATCCTAGAAATTGAGTACATGGTCCATTAACATTTTAATTTTGCATTAGTATCTGTGTTTTCAGTGTGTTACCATCATTAATTGCAACGAACAATCATACTTGCTGTTTGAACATAAACGTTAAATTTGAACTAAACTTGTCTGTTAAGTATATTCTTTTCTAATTAGAAACGATTGAATTAAGCTATTGGGGAGAGTACCAAATCATCTAATTGCAAATGGAACTGATTCCTTGTCAGATGAAGAAAACAGCACTCCCTAGTACCCAAACGTTACAACCTTTACTTATCATTGAACGGAAGCATTCTCTTACTTCAATCATCACTACAGACAAACTCCTTATCTAGTAAAGCGAACACAGAATATAGCAGCTGGAATTGATGTTATCGGCATTTAAAAATAGTTCTGCGATCGCAGTTACTGCTACTTGTGCAATATACAATTCTATTTTTCAAAACTTCACTCTTTTCTCAGGCTAAAATGTTACTAAACCTTACGATTTCACGTTTGAAAACCTTAATATATTCTATTACCGTTTATATATATGCACAAATCATATATGTATCAACAAGAGATATTATTTTAGGAATAACAGCATTTCTTATCGCTAATCCTTAGTGACGTAGTGGGGCTTGGTCCTATAGCATTTACCTCTGGTGCGTTGAGTCCTTGGTTCGATACCTGGACAAGTAAGTTTGTAGTGGAAAACATTGTGTCCGTGTTTTCTTGGGATACTCCCATTTCCTCCAACTTCCTCATTCCACCAATGCTTCCATCATCATGCACTTGTCTCAATCGTCGACTCTCTGAACCTAAAGGGTATACAATTGTTGGACGTTAAATTGAAAGATTTCATTTCAATTTTCCTCACTCACGTAAGTCCCCACGCACAAGTAGAATAAATTGGACCATCGTAAGATATATATCGGAAAATATTTTACTTTTACACTTTATTACAGCATCGTATTTTATATATACACAAGGGGATGCAAAAGTTTGGTACACCCTATAAAAGTCGAACGGTGTGAGGAATCATAATGCAGTTTGGTATGAATTGTCTATAGATGGGGTGCAACTTATAGAAGCTATGAGTACAGCGATGGCCATCTTGGATTTGGATTACGTTCTTCAAATAGGAAGGGAGTTATGTTGCATATCATTTTATACTGCATTTTTCTGGGAAATGCACCTGTGTAATCCGTTGTGCAATATCTTTATTTGTGTAGGAGTTATGACCTGTTAAAATTTAGGACATTTGTCAGAGTCGGCAGTACAGCATGTGCTCAATATGACCTCCATTGCACTGGATACACAATCGAAGTCTTTTTTGCTAGACGTGCTGCATACGTCGCAGGGTCTGTGGGTTAACAGGGGTACATGTCTCCTCAATACGTCAGCTGACATGGGCTACATTGTTGATTTTTAACTCATACACAATTGATTGCAAATGATCTCACAGACAAAAATCAAGAGGTGTGAGATCAAGGGACTGTGGGGCTATTCCATAGGACCCCTCCTACCTAGTGACCTGCAAACTGTTCATTCAGAAACTGCCTGGCCTCAGTAGCATAGCGGAAACTCCGCCGTTTTGTTGGAAGAAAGTTGGGAAATCACCCTGCGGATACCTCTCCCCATTCAAAGTTTCATCAATAAACACCGGACCCACGACTATTGTGTCCCAAATCGAACGCCAAACCATCACTTTTTCACCAGCAGCACCTTTACAGGGATCCACCCACGAGACCATTGAGGTCAGCAGCAATCACTCTGACAGTCCACCGCTCATTAACACAATTTTAATACTTTTCTTCTGTGGAAGTGCCATTGTGGATCAAATGCAACGATAAAGAAAATTGAACACTTCTTTATAATTTTAAACTTTAACAGGTCATAGTAGTAATGGGGCGACTTGGCCTAACTTTTTGGCCCCTGGGTCCCTGCCTCAGGACCCATGGTCCCTGGCCGGGGTCAATGACCTAGGGGTACATAGGACCACCCCCTCTAAATTTTGGCAGGGGTACCATGGCCCACCCCCTAAATTTTGGCAGGGGTACATAGGACCACCCCCCTTAAATTTTGGAAATTGCCAAATCTAAAAATTTGGTATGGTAGGGTAGGACCATAGTATGTACCTCTATCCGTATTGGGGGTCTATGTTGTTCCCTTTCATGGGTAAAAAATTGCCAAAAATTCATATTTCGGAGGTTTTTGACCTAATTTATCCCCTTTGATGAGGTGTTATTACCCTATATGGTTATATGGGCGTATACAGGGGTCCATTACCTTTCATAAGACATGGGTATATTAATGCACCCCTTGAAAAATTTGGGAGGGGTACCTTGGCCCACCCCTTCAATTTTGGAAATTGCTCAATTTCAACATTGGATATTATAGTATAGGACCCTAATATGTACTATGATAAATTTGGGTGGTCCACCTCATTCCCTTTTAGGGGTACATAGGACCACCCCCCTTAAATTTTGGAAATTGCCAAATCTAAAAATTAGGTGTGGTAGCCTAGGACCATAGTATGTACCTCTATCAGTATTGGGTGTCTATGTCGTTCCCTTTCATGGATAAAAAATTGCCAAAAATTTAAATTTCGGAGGTTTTTGACCTAATTTATCCCCTTTGATGAGGTATTATTACCCTATATAGTTATATGGACGTATACAGGGGTCCATTACCTTTCATAACATATGGGTTTATTAATGCACCCCTTGAAAAATTTGGGATGGGTACCTTGGCCCACCCCTTAAATTTTGGAAATTGACCAATTTAAACATTGGATATTATAGTACAGGACCCTAATATGTATCATGATAAATTTGGGCGGTCCACATCGTTTCCTTCCAGGGGTACAAAATTGCCAAAATATAAACGTAAGCAATACGTTATACCACGTGTTTGGTTTTTGGTCGATTTTATCCCCTTTGATGAGATGTTATTACCTTATATGGTTATATGGTCATGTATAGGGGTCCATTACCTTTCATAAGATATCGGTATATTTGTACACTCCTTTAAAAATTTGGGAGGGGTACTTTGGCCCACCCCTTAAATTTTGGAAATTGCCCAATTTAAACATTTGGTATTATAGTACCGGACCCTAACATGTATTATGATAAATTTGGGTGGTCCACCTCGTTCCCTTTCAGGGGTACAAAATTGTCAAAATATAAACGTAAGCAATACGTTGTACCACCTGTTTGGTCTTTTGGTCCAATTTATCCTCTTGGATGAGGTTCTATTACCTTATATGGTTAAATGGTTATGTATAGGGGTCTATTCCCTATCATAAGACATAGGTACATTTGTGCACCCCAGGAGGGGTACTTTGGCCCACCCCTTAAATTTTAGAAATTGCTCATTTTATATATTTGGTATTATAGTACTGGACCCTAACATGTATTATTATGATAAATTTGAGTGGTTCACCTCGTTCCCTTTTAGGGGTACGAAATTGCCAAATTTTACTACAACCACGTGTTTGGTATTTTGGTTGAATTTATCCCCTTGGATGAGGTCCTATTACCTTATATGATTATATGGTTATGTATATTGGTCCATTCCCTATTATAAGACATGGGTATATTGATGCACCCCGGGAGGGGTACCTTGGCCCACCTCTTTATTTTGGAAATTGCCCAATTTAAACATTTGGTATAATAGTATAAGACCCTAATATATATTACTATAAATTTGGGTGGTCCATCTCGTTCCCTTTCATGGGTACGAAATTGCCAAATTTTAGTACAACCACATGTTTCGTTTTGACCTAATTTATTCCCTTGGATGAGGTCCTATTACCTAATATGATTATATGGTCATGTATAGGGGTCCATTTTCTATCATAAGACATGGGTATATTGATGCACCCGGGAGGGGTACCATAGCCAATCCCTTAAATTTTGGAAATTTTTCAATTTAAGCATTCGCTATCATAGTACATGACCTTAATATGTATCATGATAAATTTGGGTGGTCCACCTTGTTCCCTTTCATGAGTAAAAAAAAAATTGCCAAAATATAAAGATAAGCAATATGTTGTATCACGTGTTTGGTTTTTGGCCCAATTTATCCCGTTTGATGCGGTCTTATTACCGTATATGGTCATATGGTCATGTATATAGGTTCATTTCCTATCATAAGACATAAGTACATTGATGCACCCTTTAAAAAATTTGGGAGGGGTATCTTGACTCATCCACTCAGTTTTAGAAATTGTTTAATATAAGCATTTGGTATCTTCGTACAGGTCTTCAATATGTACCACTATAAATTTGGATGGTCCACATCGTTCCCTTTCATGGGTAAAGAACTACCAAAAATCAAATTTCGGAGATTATTGACCCCTATTTAAGACCCATTGGTGTTCCTCTTATGGCCAAATATTCACAATTTAAAGGTTATTGACCGACTTTATTATTGAATAACTACAGGATTTATTACTTTTTCATAAGACACAGGTGTATTTGTGTACCAATCTTAAATTCGGGAGGGGTACATTTCTTATTGTCATATCAATAATTGGTAATTGGATAATATCTCATTCATTGGGTAAATCATTATGATCACGTGATCAGTTATTGACCTATGATGGGATTAGGAGTCCAGGACATTGGTACATTTAAACTTTGTAGGATAATTTGAGAATGTGTCATTGGTATTGATTATTCCCCGCCAAATATAAACGTAAGCAATACGATGTACCACGTGATTGACCTTGATGAGGTAGTGTACAGGGATACATAGCTAACCTTATTGAATCTTATGACTCATAGTCTTAAGGGAATACATGCTACAACACTGGCAAAGTTATTGTTGATGCAATTTGATTGGTTGATCACTATCTTTCGTGCAATCTGATTGGCTGATCACTATCTTTCGTACAATCTGATTGGTTGCTGATTTTCAAATCTCTGCTGCATTCAGTTTTGTTTTAACATTTAAAAAGTTTTGAATTTTTTTTTGTTTGAAACTTTGGTTTGACATTTTTTCGTTTGATATTTTTAGTTTAAAAATTTTTGTTTCGAAATTTTTGTTTCAAAATTTTGTTTGAAACTTTTCGTTTGAAATTTTTTGTTTGAAAATTTTTGTTCGAAAATTTTGTTTAAAATTTTTTTGTTTGAAATTTTTTCGTTTCCAAATTTTTTGTTTGAAATTTTTTGTTTCAAAATTTTGTTTGAAAATTTTTTCGCTTCAAAATTTTGTTTGAATTTTTTTCGTTTGAAATTTTTTGTTTGAATATTTTTTCGTTTCAAAATTTTGTTTCAAAGATTTTGTTCTAAATTTTTGTTTCAAAGTTTGGTTTGACATTTTTAAAAGTTTGTGCACCCATTAGTAAAGAACCGGAACTGTTTAGAGCAAAAACCTTTGACAACATTGTGGTGCAATAGTACACGTCAGAACATGATAATGCAACGTCATCAGTTTTTCATCATATATAAGTATCGTTCGAGTTAGTATTCATGATAACATCATCATGGCTACTTGTCTGCAGTTTCTAAACACGCGTGATGTGATGAAATCATTTACCAAGATTACTGATTTACAACAGAATGTACCTTATAGAATCTTAGCTAGCCAAATGATCCCTACAAAGTTTGGATTAAGAATCGTAGTGAAGCTTGAAAATGATAAGAATATAATTTTACCAGCAAGATATTTACCCATGGAAACATCAAAACAAGAAGAACTGCTGTGTTTCTTAAATTCTGGATCTGTATCTTTATATTACAAAGGATTCTTGGGTCGAAGTCATCAACTTGAATTTAGTACACAGCCAGATTCGTCAGCAATGGTGATGAAATCATGAATCAGCACATTTCTTTCCAATGACGTCAGCCGTAGTTGTATGAATTTGGTTGGTCGGCATGACGTCAGCAACTGTGATGAAATCATGAATTTAAACGTCAGCACATTCCTTACCAATGACGTCAGCAATAACTATAAACCAGCAAATACAGTGTCATCCCACGAAATCATTTGAGCAAGTGCTTTTCAGGAGGAAAGATGTGTACTTCTAACGATAAAGAGTTCATCTTCGCAAGCTATTATCCAATAAATATATTTCAAACAAAACATGTGATGATTGGTATCAGTGCTAGAACATTTGAACCTGTGATTCGATTGGGCAAAGCAGAACAATTTGGTGTACAACTGACCTGTGAAGAATGGCAAATATTATGTTCACGAATCGACCAAATGAACGATTATTTTCATGATGAGCTAAATGTGACCATAGTCAAATCATTAGGCTCAAATCATGAAGTGGTGATGCGTACAGTCCTCGAAGAGAAGATGGTGCTGTTACGTAAAAAGAGTACATTTCATGTCCCTCGCAATATGGTGTATCTAACACAAACAGAATGGAACAAATTCATCAGCGTATTTCAGTGTGTGAAACATGCAGCGGAAGTGTGCAACAAAACTAGTACATTCCTGAAAAAGTACTATTTTGAAAAATGTGTTATGCATATTGTACAACATGTATCTAGATATTGTGATGGTTGTCAACATCGTTCGTGGGTGCATACCTGTATTGATAAACAGTTTATTTGTGATCAAATGGACATTGAGTTTCCACCAATTGATATTGCATTAGACCTTAAAAGACTTCAACTGGAATTAAAATTATATGCTAAAGACAAACTAGTGCAAGAAGTTCAAAATACATTGTATCGACAATATCCAGAACCACTATCTGGTATGGATGTATGTGGAGTGTAATAAAATGATCCATTTCAATGAATTGTGTTTTTTCATTTCAAGTACAACCCCAGGTTCTGACGTGTACTATTGCACCACAATGTTGTCAAAGGTTTTTGCTCTAAACAGTTCCGGTTCTTTACTAATGGGTGCACAAACTTTTAAAAATGTCAAACCAAACTTTGAAACAAAAATTTAGAACAAAAATCTTTGAAACAAAATTTTGAAACGAAAAAATATTCAAACAAAAAATTTCAAACGAAAAAAATTCAAACAAAATTTTGAAGCGAAAAAATTTTCAAACAAAATTTTGAAACAAAAAATTTCAAACAAAAAATTTGGAAACGAAAAATTTCAAACAAAAAAATTTTAAACAAAATTTTCGAACAAAAATTTTCAAACAAAAAATTTCAAACGAAAAGTTTCAAACAAAATTTTCAAACAAAAATTTCGAAACAAAAATTTTTAAACTAAAAATATCAAACGAAAAAATGTCAAACCAAAGTTTCAAACAAAAAAAAATTCAAAACTTTTTAAATGTTAAAACAAAACTGAATGCAGCAAAGATTTGAAAATCAGCAACCAATCAGATTGTACGAAAGATAGTGATCAGCCAATCAGATTGCACGAAAGATAGTGATCAACCAATCAAATTGCATCAACAATAACTTTGCCAGTGTTGTAGCATGTATTCCCTTAAGACTATGAGTCATAAGATTCAATAAGGTTAGCTATGTATCCCTGTACACTACCTCATCAAGGTCAATCACGTGGTACATCGTATTGCTTACGTTTATATTTGGCGGGGAATAATCAATACCAATGACACATTCTCAAATTATCCTACAAAGTTTAAATGTACCAATGTCCTGGACTCCTAATCCCATCATAGGTCAATAACTGATCACGTGATCATAATGATTTACCCAATGAATGAGATATTATCCAATTACCAATTATTGATATGACAATAAGAAATGTACCCCTCCCGAATTTAAGATTGGTACACAAATACACCTGTGTCTTATGAAAAAGTAATAAATCCTGTAGTTATTCAATAATAAAGTCGGTCAATAACCTTTAAATTGTGAATATTTGGCCATAAGAGGAACACCAATGGGTCTTAAATAGGGGTCAATAATCTCCGAAATTTGATTTTTGGTAGTTCTTTACCCATGAAAGGGAACGATGTGGACCATCCAAATTTATAGTGGTACATATTGAAGACCTGTACGAAGATACCAAATGCTTATATTAAACAATTTCTAAAACTGAGTGGATGAGTCAAGATACCCCTCCCAAATTTTTTAAAGGGTGCATCAATGTACTCATGTCTTATGATAGGAAATGAACCTATATACATGACCATATGACCATATACGGTAATAAGACCGCATTAAACGGGATAAATTGGGCCAAAAACCAAACACGTGATACAACATATTGCTTATCTTTATATTTTGGCAATTTTTTTTTTTACTCATGAAAGGGAACAAGGTGGACCACCCAAATTTATCATGATACATATTAAGGTCATGTACTATGATAGCGAATGCTTAAATTGAAAAATTTCCAAAATTTAAGGGATTGGCTATGGTACCCCTCCCGGGTGCATCAATATACCCATGTCTTATGATAGAAAATGGACCCCTATACATGACCATATAATCATATTAGGTAATAGGACCTCATCCAAGGGAATAAATTAGGTCAAAACGAAACATGTGGTTGTACTAAAATTTGGCAATTTCGTACCCATGAAAGGGAACGAGATGGACCACCCAAATTTATAGTAATATATATTAGGGTCTTATACTATTATACCAAATGTTTAAATTGGGCAATTTCCAAAATAAAGAGGTGGGCCAAGGTACCCCTCCCGGGGTGCATCAATATACCCATGTCTTATAATAGGGAATGGACCAATATACATAACCATATAATCATATAAGGTAATAGGACCTCATCCAAGGGGATAAATTCAACCAAAATACCAAACACGTGGTTGTAGTAAAATTTGGCAATTTCGTACCCCTAAAAGGGAACGAGGTGAACCACTCAAATTTATCATAATAATACATGTTAGGGTCCAGTACTATAATACCAAATATATAAAATGAGCAATTTCTAAAATTTAAGGGGTGGGCCAAAGTACCCCTCCTGGGGTGCATAAATGTACCTATGTCTTATGATAGGGAATAGACCCCTATACATAACCATTTAACCATATAAGGTAATAGAACCTCATCCAAGAGGATAAATTGGACCAAAAGACCAAACAGGTGGTACAACGTATTGCTTACGTTTATATTTTGACAATTTTGTACCCCTAAAAGGGAACGAGGTGGACCACCCAAATTTATCATAATACATGTTAGGGTCCGGTACTATAATACCAAATGTTTAAATTGGGCAATTTCCAAAATTTAAGGGGTGGGCCAAAGTACCCCTCCCAAATTTTTAAAGGAGTGTACAAATATACCGATATCTTATGAAAGGTAATGGACCCCTATACATGACCATATAACCATATAAGGTAATAACATCTCATCAAAGGGGATAAAATCGACCAAAAACCAAACACGTGGTATAACGTATTGCTTACGTTTATATTTTGGCAATTTTGTACCCCTGGAAGGAAACGATGTGGACCGCCCAAATTTATCATGATACATATTAGGGTCCTGTACTATAATATCCAATGTTTAAATTGGTCAATTTCCAAAATTTAAGGGGTGGGCCAAGGTACCCATCCCAAATTTTTCAAGGGGTGCATTAATAAACCCATATGTTATGAAAGGTAATGCACCCCTGTATACGTCCATATAACTATATAGGGTAATAATACCTCATCAAAGGGGATAAATTAGGTCAAAAAACCCCGAAATTTAAATTTTTGGCAATTTTTTACCCATGAAAGGGAACGACAGAGACACCCAATACTGATAGAGGTACATACTATGGTCCTAGGCTACCACACCTAATTTTTAGATTTGGCAATTTCCAAAATTTAAGGGGGGTGGTCCTATGTACCCCTAAAAGGGAATGAGGTGGACCACCCAAATTTATCATAGTACATATTAGGGTCCTATACTATAATATCCAATGTTGAAATTGAGCAATTTCCAAAATTGAAGGGGTGGGCCAAGGTACCCCTCCCAAATTTTTCAAGGGGTGCATTAATATACCCATGTCTTATGAAAGGTAATGGACCCCTGTATACGCCCATATAACCATATAGGGTAATAACACCTCATCAAAGGGGATAAATTAGGTCAAAAACCTCCGAAATTTGAATTTTTGGCAATTTTTTACCCATGAAAGGGAACAACATAGACCCCCAATACGGATAGAGGTACATACTATGGTCCTACCCTACCATACCAAATTTTTAGATTTGGCAATTTCCAAAATTTAAGGGGGGTGGTCCTATGTACCCCTGCCAAAATTTAGGGGGTGGGCCATGGTACCCCTGCCAAAATTTAGAGGGGGTGGTCCTATGTACCCCTAGGTCATTGACCCCGGCCAGGGACCATGGGTCCTGAGGCAGGGACCCAGGGGCCAAAAAGTTAGGCCAAGTCGCCCCATTACTACTGTCATGACTTCTACACAAATAAAGATATCGCAAAACGGTTTGCACAGGTGTAATCCTCAGAGAAGGGCAATGTAAAATGGTATGCGACATGACTCACCTTCAATTTAAAAAATGCAACCCAAATCCCAGATGGTGGATTTCAAGATGGCCGCCGCTGTCGTCATAGTTTCTATAAGCTGCACCCTCATCTAAAGACACCCCATATCAAACGACATTTTGATTTCTCACACTGTTCGACTTTTATAGGGATGTATTCAGACTTTTGTTTCGCCCTGTATATATGTTTTACAAAGTAGTTACGCTAATCCAAATTGATTTTTTTAGCACTTGTATGTTAACACTTGCTATTCGACAGTTTGCTACAAAAATATATAATAACTGAAATCTAATTCTATAACCTGTTTGTTTTCATATTGTATTTTATGTAAATATTGAGTTACATTATGCCAATATGCAGTAAATCAATATTCTAAGCTTTATAACAAATGAAGAAATGTGAAGAATTGTACTGAAATAAATACATAACTTACTAGAAGTCACACACTTTTCCATACTGTTTCCAATATCCAGAAAAATATGAAAATAAAAAAGATATGAACTTAAATATATTTGAACTTCTGTATTTTATTTATTTGGTTTTGAGTTTAACGTCTCAGGATTTTGCACCGAGGCTAAGGAGGACGATGATGATGATGACATGGATGATAATAGTGGAATGGCGAAAGAGAAAGTGTGCGAGATAACCTACACACACGGTGTTTGTTAATCATAAAGCTCACTTGGCTGGAATTGGGGCCGAAATAGGGAACTCATACGCCAGAAATGATCGCTCTACCGCTGAGATATCAAAGCTCCATGAAATAATCAGGAAATGCATATTATTCGCCTGTATTTTCCTATCACTTCAGTTCTAACAAGTAACCAGAGATGACTGTTCTAGAAGTTGCAACATAAGAGTGAGATATTTATTGCTCAGCTATAAAGTTTTAAGATTGTTTTCAGAGCAATGCTCAGAAAGGTGCATTTCCTCTATGTCCGACTGGAGTACGTGCTTCTGAACCGCCAAATCTCACATAATCATACACAAGTCATTCGATAACTGAGAACCTCACTTCTTTAGACTTAGGAATGAAATTCGCAACAATACTCATCAAAATATTTAACATTTGATTTGGCAACTAAATCTTCAGTGTCGAAAGCATGCGTTTCAGTTTGTCATATGTCAACTGTTCCCAGATCATAAAATGAAAACAGTTTACAAATTACAGTGGTACTTCTATGATAAACTGTTACGATAAATGTTAATTTCAATATGTAACTCATTAGTAGTACAAACAAATCACTGTTTTTCTGTTATTTTGTACAAATATGAAGAGATTTGTATTTCTGGTTTATCTATAAAAACGTAATTGCATTATTCTTACCCAAACACAGCTTCCTTAATAGTTATTCAGTTTTGCGTACTACATCAAACTTCTTTCGTTCTTAATCTCTATTTTTTTTATCTGTTTATTAATAGATTGATAGATAGATAGATAGATGGATAGACTGAAACCATTGTTCTCGAACTTCAAGATCATTCACTTATATGCATTAACAAAAATAATTTGTGTAAACAATGTTAGGATATGAGGTCTTTTGGACCCACATCATCTGTTTATGTCACATTGGTTAAAATTGTTAACACCCACTCCTAAAAAGGCTACATGCGTATAAAGGTCTAGTAGGCAGAGGAGGTATTTGCGTAGTTGAACACCTAGAGTACTGAATTTGTGAGCCTAATATATATATATATATATATATATATATATATATATATATATATATAGAGAGAGAGAGAGAGAGAGAGAGAGAGAGAGAGAGAGAGAGAGAGACAGAGGCCAAAAGCTTATTCCTTGAGTTCATTTGAATTTACGTTTGATGTATAGAGTTAATGTGAAAGTCAGTTGTAGTATTTAGAATATCAAAATCGGGGAACATATAATTGGATCGTATGGATCTGGGAACCCAGGAACTCAATAACAGCATGTTTCCCTTGTCGAATCATGCTATTTGATATTTCCCACTTTAATATGTTTAACATACGTATGATAATAGAGTCTACCTCTTAATATTATTTTCCTCCTTCTAATTCGTGTTCTAGTGTAATTATACTGTTGTCATTATCGTATGATTCAAATTGTGAAATTCATAATTCGTTAATGTAGTTCCAGGTTTAGTAATTCCATGTTGTTTATTTTATTTTATTATTTTTGAATTAACGCTGAAAAAAGTGAAACTGCTTTATTCTTAGTATTTTCCAATGTTTGGTATGTTCGTGTTAAATGAGCGTTAAGTTCTATCTTTAGTTTTTAGTCATTTTCTTTGTGTTTAGTATTTACTTATTTTCCTGCACATTTTTAATGGTTTTCACGTTCTTATTACTAAATAATAACATTTTGAAACTTTTCTAATATCTATTCAAGTTAATGTATCGTTACATTTAGTCATCTAAAGAAAACAATCTGAAATTATTAAAAATATGTCTTGTATTTTTAACCAAACACAGATGTCAAATTTTCAACATAATTGTAAAAATTTAAGTATTGTTTCTCGATTACTTAGAAACAATCATATTCTATCCATGATATATTTGTACTCAAGTTGCATTGCTGGCAAATGTACGTACATAGCTTTCTTTCACCCCATCGGAAAATCGTATCATTTTTGACAGGCCAAATAAATTGTGATTGATCTGAAAAACAGAAAAAAAAATACTTCTTTGTTTAGCGCAAAAGAAATAACATTTAGTTGTTATTCCCTGCACGTTTTGGAATTTAGATTGTTTCCAGTTGAAGAGAAAGAAAGGACACATCGACACTTGAAGGAATCCGTGACGTTATTCTCCTTTAAGTGCACCAAAGTATCTTTTGAATGCAGAACAAATACAGGATCGGAGGAAGATTTAACAAAAGAAAATAACGATCATCTCGTGCTGGAAATCCGAAATAAAAGCAAATCGTTATCTTCCGTCAACATAACGAATAAGAATCAAATAGTGAAAGAAGTAAATAAATAAAAAAAAGCAGATACTCCTTTTCAATCAAGAAAATCTGAAGAACATTTTGTAGTTAGTATGAGTACAATATTAAATATTCGATTCGGAGGTGTGTGACCGAACGTTTTTCATTGTTACTTGATTGCATATGATGTAAGAGTCAGCAACAAAATTAACGAAAAACTCTATGCTAACAAGGGACATCACCCAATTGTCCGGCTCCGATTTCAATGTAATTTTTCTAGCTGATAGAGGACATATAGGTATTATTTGTGATGACAGAAATTTTTGCCATAGTGCAGGTTTTCTATTTTTCTTATATAATTTTTAAAAGTTGTGATGTGGTTATTAGAGATTACTGCAGAAGTCCCTTACTAACCTTTGTAAACGGAACGTTAATGAAATAACAACCATGTAGATACATATAAAGTCTAGGGGGAAGTTATACGGTGGTTATGACCTTGACGGAAGCCATATTGAAATCCGCCATTTTGAATTAAGGTTAAGTTTTTTAAATGGGAATAAGGTAATATGATAATAATTTCGGGCTAGAATTTAATCACAAAGACAATGGTGAAGCTAGTTTTCAGATACACCTATTCGGGGAAAAGTTACAGGCATTTGATTTTTCACTTACTACGTGTGAAACACCCATACCTCCGCTTCTAACCCGCGTATTAATGATAATAAGTGGATAAAAGCTTCGGTAATACATATTATGCCTCGAGGGAAGTGATAGGGTAAGGGTAACCTTGACGGCAGCCATCTTGAAATCCGCCATTTTGAATTAAAGTGAAGTATGAAAAATGAAAACCATAGCATGTGACACCTCATTTTAATAGCAAATTTTCCCAAAAAGCCAATGCTATGCTTATTTCTGTTCTATAGTTAACCAGTATGAATTTCTATCCATTATTCGACCCTTCAAATTGGCAACCAGTAACGTCCATTATTCGATCCTTCAAATTGGCGGCACTCCTAATTTTCAGCGAAAGTTTTAAGATTCCAACTGGTACTTTGCAATTGTTGTCATGGCTCATGTTTTCTAAAATGTATTACATTTTTTAAGAGTTGTGATTTGTCAGTTCATGAATAGTGTTGGAATAAGCATCAGCAATCTTTCTGAATTTTGAAGAGTTGCCATGTAATTATTTATTTCCTATACCTGTCCTTCAAAAACTCGTTTACTGACTCGTTTACTGACATCAATCGTCGCACAACGAAAGAACTCCAACTTTGCATTCAGGTAATGCCGAAGACGTAGCTTGTATAGTAGATAAGACGAAAAATCAAATGATAATTCACTTTAAAAAGGAAAACGAAATATGATTTTTGTGTAAATCAATGGTCTTTTGTTTTGTTTTATATTTATTTCTTTATTGTATATTTATTTATTTATTTTCTATAATTTTTTTTAAAGCTAGTCAGACAAAAAAAGTCATTCGTTTTCTAGCGATTGTTGTCGATGATTCATGTTTGTAAGATTTATAATCAGTATTGATCCGGAACTCAATTAATTTACACGCCTTTATTAACAAGTTACCTGTTTTCATATTATGGTCATGGTAGAAACAATGTTTTGGGAACAGTCATATTATGCCTCTTTGATATTTTCAATCATTGCTACTGTTCCTTTAAAGTTGCTTTTATTAAAAATATTTTATTGTTTGTCGTTTGCGCAATCTGTATGCTACATTTCCTGATAATTTTGTGTTCGTATAACACCAATTTGTTATAATTTCATTTGTATTTCTTTTTGTCACATAGGTCCATAGGTTCTTCATGTGTTCTCGTTTAAAATAAATAATTACATTGCAAGTCTTCAAAATTCAGAAAGATTGATAGATTCTTATCCCAACACTATTCACGAACTGACAAATCACAACTCTTAAAAAATGTAATAAATTTTAGAAAACATGAGGCATGACAACAATTATTAAGTGGCAGTTGGAATCTTAAAACTTTCGGTGAAAATTAGGAGTGCCGCCAATTTGAAGGATCGAATAATGGACGTTACTGGTTGCCAATTTGAAGGGTCGAATAATGGATCGAAATTCATACTGGTTAACTATAGAACAGAAATAAGCATAGCATTGGCTTTCTGGGAAAATTTGCTATTAAAATGAGGTGTCACATGCTATGGTTTTCATTTTTCATACTTCACTTTAATTCAAAATGGCGGATTTCAAGATGGCTGTCATCAAGGTTGCCTTTACCTTATCACTTCACTCGAGGCATAATATGTATTACCGAAGCTTTTATCCACTTAATATCATTAATACGCGGGTTAGAAGCGGAGGTAAGGGACTTTCGCACGTAGTAATTGAACAATTAAATGCCTGTAACTTTTCCCCAAATGGGTGTATCTCAAAACTAGCTTCACTATTGTCTTCTTGATTAAATTCTATCCCGAAATTATGTATCATATTACCCTATTCCCATTTTAAAAACTTAACCTTAATTCAAAATGGCGAATTTCGAGATGGCTGCCGTCAAGGTCATACCTACCATACAACTTCCCGCTAGGCCTTATGTGTATCTACATGGTTGATCTTTCATTAACGTTCCGTTTACAAAGGTTAGTATGGGACTTCTGCAGTAGTCTCTAATAACTACATCACAACTTTTAAAAATTATATAAAAAAAAAAATAGAAAATTTGCACCATGGCAAAAATTTCTGTCATCACAAATAATACATATATGTCCTCTATCAGATAGAAAAAAATCATTGAAATCGGAGCCGGACAATTGGGTGATGTCCCTTATAAGTACAGACGATGGAATGACTGAAAGCAGAAGAAATAACTAGTTTTCGGTAGGTAAGTAACATTGTTGGTATGGATCTTATATACAAAACAACATAAAAGAAATGGTAAAACATATGACACAAATTTTTAGGAAAGCTTTTCTTATGGACTACTGTATAAAGAGTTAGGAATAATGTTAATAAAGTGTAACACAAATGCATTACATCGCGTGTAAAATGCTCGCAGAATCGCCAGTAAACATACTTCCTGAATTGTAGCTAAATTCAACTTTGTTTAAGCGTGCATTGTAGTTCGAATTTCTAATTCTTTGGCATTGAAAATTGATTTACGTACGAACTGAGAATTCATTGCCATCTTGACGGAAATCCAGTCCCTCTGCAGTTCTAGTTGTAGTTGTCATTTTCTGCTATGTCTTAAAAAAGTTTTCTCATTAAAGTTTGCATCAGATTATATAGATTATCGTTGAGTTCTAAAACGTAAGCACGTAGAATTGCAATTTGTTACAGTATAGGGGTAAAAATATATTTATAAAATTTGAAAATTTCTTTTATCTACCATATAATATTTCAACTTCATTACATCACGATAAGGTTATAAGGTGGGTGTAAATCATGTTCACTAACACTTGCGGAATAACGAATCTCTACTGTATTTCTTTCGGAATATTGGGTTGCACGTCATACAGCTTATACGTTGCAATAGGATGAAAATTCTCAAAGAATTAGAGGTGATTAAGGACACAAAAGCAATACTGCAAAAAGGAAAAGAAACTGATTACGACTAAGTGAAAAATAATTATTTTCTTTTTAAGAACAATCCTAAAATTTAAATTGAAGAGTTAATCATGATCTTTTGTTATTACTCAATAACCATGCTAAGTACTGTCCTCCTGCTACTGCCTTATGCAGAGATATGTTAGGGTATACTCCAATACCAGCTTAGTCTTCTTAGATACCGTGCTTCCATTAGACCGCATCATTCTTTTTATTTACATAGACATTTTTTCCTCCAGTTTCTGTTAAAATATGCCTGAGGTTTTACACTCATCCTTATAAGCTTGTTCAGAAAACTAAGATTTATCGATTAGTATATTACTTGTCTTTGATTTTTTTGTTAAACCTCTTATCATATTAGCATTATTTTCTTTTTGATCCATGTTAAATCTCTAACCATATTAACATTATTTTCTTTTTGATCCATCTTAAATCTGTAATCATATTGGTATTATTTTCTTTTTGATCTCTGTTAAATCTCTAATATTAACATTATTTTCTTTTTCATCCATGTTAAATCTCTAACCACATTAGCATTATTTTCTTTTTAATCCATGTTAAATCTCTAACCATATTAACATTATTTTCTTTTTGATCCATGTTAAATCTCTAATCATATTAGCATTATTTTCTTTGCGATCCTTGTTAAATCTGTAATCATATTAGCGCTATTTTCTTTTTGAGCCATCTTAAATCTCTAATCATATTAGTACTATTTTCTTTTTGATCCATTAAAACTTCAGTGTAAGGACAGAGGCAGATGAATGTATAAAAAGGAATATTTATTATCTTAGTAGCATAATACATAATTCTAAAGGTGCTTATGGGAGAATAATGTTCGTTATGTTTCTGCTGCACTAAGACAAATTTCGAGCTATTTCAAGCAAATTAATTTATTTACTCTGAAATGAATATTTACGCTATTTATTAATCTCTATTGTAGGTGTGACTAAAATGTTTACTTCCGCCTTCGGCCATAGCAATAAGGACCCTCATTCCGTAGTAGTTTGCGCCAAAGGAGCAATAATTGTCATATCAACTATACTCGTTTGTTGCTTTTTTTTTTTTTTTTGTAAAGAGATTCGCAAATTTTGCGAAAAAAGACAAACAGTTGGGTACTTAGTACGAAACTTAACACTGCAATATAGAACGAATGGGTTAAGGTTACGCAACTACTGTCACAACCTCTGTACACACATGCAACAAATACATGGACAGACAGGAAATACTATTGTTGAGAAGGGTCGTATGAAAGTATACCACAGAGGAAAAACAATAGTGAGTGATTTTTCTTTACGAATTCAAATTAGAACATTCTGTACAGAAAGCGGAAAAACAAAAATGAACAGCACATATTTGTGTTAGAAGTGACAAACGAACGCACCATCCATCGTTAATTTGACTAATTTCGATTCAATAAGACAGCTTTTCAAAAGGAGTCCTGTGTGCACCGATGAATATCATGTTCGTACGAGCTTCTCAGGAATACTGTGCAAGCATACCCTCGGAAAACTGTTTCTTTATTATTTTTAACTAGGTCAAGAAGCTCAACTCTTATATATTCACCCTTCATAAGAATACTCAGAATCTCTAACAAGTTCAATAATAGGACAAACCTGTTTTCAGAGGGAATTTATTTTGTGGACTTATCGATAATGGGCTCAAATAATGAAGGATAAAGTACTGGTAGAATCAGCATATGACCATAGCTATTAGTTTCCATTTGATCTTCACAATCGGAATATTTTGGCGTAGATGGACGACGCGTTTTCAGATTTTTTCGTGAATTTCGCCGATTGAAGAACGGGATATTACATTTAAATAAACTTGTATTTCTTTTCATCTTCCTAAGTTCATTTTAATATTTTTGTTATTGATTATTGGTAATTACAACATAAATGGCATTCACAGGTTCTGTCTAAAAGTTTTGTAATAAATTTATAAGTAACTTTTGTATGAAACATGAAAGGCGAACTTTTAAGATACGCCTAGCCATCGAACTTGTAAATAAATAAATAAACGGTCCATCAGAACGTGTTTAGTAAATCTCTACTCAGCGCATTATTCACATATAAGAATGAATCTCCTTGTCATTCTTCATATCTGTACATGTCTCTTTACAGATACAAATGAAAAACGTCTTGATTTAAAAAAAAAAAAAAGATCGACAAGTGGTATCATAACGGGAGATTTTGTCGATTATTTTTTCAATATCTCGCACCGTTTGCAAGATTTAAGCCTACATCCTGTTGGAGTTTTTAATTCATGTGTGGTGAGTGTTTTCTTTCTTCTTGCATGCAGTATTTATCGAGCAAATATATTAAATACACAATTAATTATAACGTCAGTGATGAATGGTATTCATTGGAAAAAACACACTCCAAAGAATAAAGATTCACCTTCAACGGGAGAAATGGTTATCCTTCGTTTTCCATTATCATTTGGCCATGAAACACGCTTGAGAGACATGCAAACTCTGTATAAAAATATGTGTGTTGGAATGTATAACTCGTAGTTTAAGAGCCTTTACTTTACTTTTTAAATGTCAACACTTCCAGTGTACCTCTAAAATCTAATAAAGAAATAAAGGCCATGTTTCTTTTTTAATATTCAATTAGAACTGGAGAATCTACACAGTTTGGAATCAACCAGCGAAAACGGCACGTTTCTAGCATTTGTGGTTTTCGAGGTCCCATTGTCGAAAAGATTGGTAACAAACATATAAACGTTTCTTGACTACGAACATATAAACCTAGCATTTTAATATATACATAATAATAACAAAATTTGTGCACCGTATAACATTTAGTTAGTTATCACTGTAGTCCTTACAATAAATGTTACTAGCTAGTCTATGAAAAGATGTTGAATACAGCACGGAACGGTAGTGTAGCCCTAAAATTCAGCTCATTTGAAGGGAAGATCGCGTGGTGTGGAACATCTACAATGTAGGGGTTTATATTTGTAAGAATGTTTGTGCACCTACCACCTACAACTGAGTCAAGCCTCAGTCGTGGTTCGGAGCGTACGTTAATAGTATGACCCGACATGGATAAGTTCCACGTTGCACCGGAAAACAAAATATAAAATTCAAGTATTTTGCATTAAATTTCTCAGTTGTAGATTATCTTGTATTTCTAATGCCTTTCATTGGTTTTCGTAATCCTTCTTCTCCTTTGTTTAATTCATCATCAAGTTGTAGCTATTCCTCGAGATCTACATATATCCATATTTATTAAGATTTTCAGCAACCTCATGGAAAATAAATTATTAGGCACTGTCAATTTCGAAAACCAAAAACGTTGTGTTACGGGATATGAAGTCAGGACATGCTTGGACATCTTTATTTCATGTGGAAATTCAAGCAGTCATCAATGGAAGCCAAGCAGCCTTCAAGAGTTCACTGCCTGATGTTATTAACACCAATATTCTGTTGTACGTTGCTAGCTGACTTTACATCGAAAGATTAATTAACCATTGCTTTGCTGTTATTGAGGAAGTCTTTGTACTTGTAATTTGTAATAAACACTGGTAGCAACTTCCTATTACCCTTTGCCTACCAAAGAGTCTCCAACGCGACGCTTTTAATTTGCTTTGTTAGATCAATTGCTTCTCTCAATTGGTTCGACCTCACTGGCCCCTCATAGTCAGACTACAAGACATTGTCCGTTTCGTTCGTTTACCCACGACACGATGTTACAACAAGGAAGTAATAAATACAGAAGTAAGTACTTTGACTCAGGTGAGTCTCTTTTTGGTTCGTTTACCTGACAACGTTAGCAATCTCAGGAGCAAGTTTGAGAACTTTGTGTTGAGTCGACGACATGTAGAAACATGGACTTGGTCAATGTCAGTTTTGGGTAATCGACCACGCTCAGGAAGCTCTGTGGTGTCACCATCATCTCATTCTGACGTCAGAGGGACAGTCAGGTCAAAAGCAATTGCGAGAGCACGATCTGGGTCTTTGGATCTCAACCACGACGCGAGATACATCGGAGTCTCCCTCGGGGTCCTTTGGGGTCCGGCATTTAATGCCATGGTTGATTGTCGGACAAGTTTTCATCATGGACTTCATCAGGACAACCCAATCTGCAAGTCACTGGAACTTCGAGGACATCGCCTAAACATTGCCTATGAGTAAGAGGGAGAAGATTGGAACTACTTAAGAATTAGGATGAGACTGTTCAAAATTAGTTGCTATTCCTTTGTTTACCTTCTATTCCTTAACGTCCTTATTGCTACCAATTTTCAATGAAAATGCATTGGTTATTTTCAAATTATTTTAACACTAAATTCATATTCATTATCTTGTCTAATTTTGCTCATGGTTCTAGTCGCCTAAGACTAGTGGTGGAGTCGCCCCCATTTAGTATGTGCTTTATTGCTATAAATTTGGTATTGTTATCCCGCTCCTCTTAGTGCCTCTTATTTCTATCCCGACAGTTAAGTGGTGTCGGAACAGTTATTTATACGTCACTAGCTACTTCAACACTAAAGTGTTGTTTCATCAGGATATTGCACGTGCGGCAACATGAAATGACAAAAACATCTTACAGCTGGATTGGTGACAATCCGAATCCTAGTCTGGCGCATATCAAATAATTCTCTCATAGAACCTTAAATTTTTCAAGCAAAGCTTGAGTGACCAGACGGATTCCGAAAACGATTTTGCAGAGTCAACCAACTAATTTGTAAACATTTAAATTAAATATATTTGATACATTATGTGAATAAAAGTGATAATTGTTAAGCAAATAGAGATCGGATTTCCTGTCGTATGTATTCTATCATCTATAGTTTACTTTTTGTTCTTTCTATCTTTACTTGTTTTGTACTGCAGAAATGCAAAATAGGAATTCAAAATTTGTTTTTCTATCCTCATGACGTGGAAGAAACTTACAAAAAAATTAATGCCCCAGGTGAAAGTGTATAAATCGGCAAATGATAATTCAAGGTTTATTTATAAGGTAACCAAGAAAGTTCTGTCGCCTTTTCACCCATCACTTTCGAACATCGAAATGTCACCTATGATATATTGTACCTGGAAGACCAAAAATAATCCCCATCAGCACTCACGACCTTCTCCCAACGTTCTGGAAGACCATGGATTCCATCGCGGTAGAGCTTGGTGAGCCATGAGCGAAGAAAGTATCAAGTGCATTTTGTACTTATACTAGGATTTTGAACTGGAGTTCTCTAAGGTAATTGTCCAAAGAATGGAACAGGTGATAATTGGACGATGCAATGTCCGGGGAGTATGGCGGATGCAATAGTGTTTCCCATCCAAGGCGTAGAATGGTGTCCCGGGTCATCCTAATCACGTGGGGCTTAGTGCTGTCCTGTAACAGAATGACCCTTTTGCGATTCAGAAGTGCTGGCTTCAGAGTTTTGAATTTTTCTTGAACAAGGTTCAACTTGCTGTCAGTACATAGTTGCATTGATTCACTGACCAGCTGGTAGCAATTCCTTATGCATGATGCCGCGAGCAGTTCATTAAACACACAGAAGGACCTCCTTCTCGTGCGGTGTGGTTTTGCCTATTTTAGAACCAGTTCATTGCATGTTAAACAATGATGAAGGCGCAGCAGAGCTTCGCACAGGACCCACTTCTTATCACATGTGAACACCCTATCCAGAAATCGCTCCTTCTTCAGACGAGACAGCAAAGAAACATAGTTATCTTCTCGCGTTGCCTTCTAGCCCGAAGTCAAATCATGTGGGATCCATCGACCCAACTTGTGCTTTCCAAGTTGATGGAGGTGCTGTCGAATGGGTTTTCCACTCATACTGAATTGAAGTCCCAATCCTCACATGTCTAGCCAGTGTTCTCCTCAATTTGTGCCTGAAAATTTTCGTTTTGTACAAGTCACGTGGTGCGTTTTTGAATATTTCATCACCGTCCTTAAACTTGTTAACCATCGCTGCACTGTCCGCGTAGTCATGAAAACCTCCACAAAGGCCTGGCATACAGGGGTTACAGGTATCTAAAACGTTTGCAAAAGTATGAAAATCATACCTAGTATGGTGTGGGGTCTCTTTTTGGGTCCAAAACAGCTTGGATCCGACGTGGAATGGGCGTATACAGCTCCTGAATCGTACACTGTGGAATTTTGTACCATTGTTCTTCCAAAACATGCTCCAGTTCCTTAAGGGATGCTGGTGAAGGGTAATGAGACCGAACACGCCTTTCTAACTCAGACCACAATGGGTCAATGATATTCAGATCTGGTGATTGTGGGACCCAGGGGAGGTGTGATAGATCCTGGTCATGCTCCTCAAACCACAGTTTCACCGTTTTTGCAGCGTGACAGGGTGCCAAATCATCTTGGTAGATGCCATCACCATCACGGAACAATATTTAAGCCATGAGTAGAACTTGGTCCCCCAAAATGGCCTCATACGCCTTAGCATTCATCATTCCATGCAGTGCTATGATGGGACCTGCAGAAAACCACGATATCACTGCCCATATGTAACAGAGCCAACCCCACGCTTTACAGTTGGGAACAGACAGTCTGTATTATAGGCCTGCGACGGTGTTCTCCATACGTAAACACAACCGGTTGTTAGAAACAAGGTGAAGGTCGATTCATCGGACCACATTACGTGTTTCCACTGCTCATGGGTCCACGCCTTGTGGTCCTTGCAGCCTGGATACGCATCTTCGCATTTACTGCTGTGACCAGGGGTTTGGCGATAGCGGGCCTACCATGAATGTTCATTTTATGAAGTTCCCGTCGCACTGTTTTCGATGAAACCGGGTTCTGTAGGCCGGAATTGAGTTCAGATGTAATTTTCATTGCAGTGGTCCTCTTTCTAGCTGCTAGAAAACGTTTTAATGTCCTCTGTTCCCTATCTGAGAGGATTGTCTTTCGACCACTGTTGTGCTTTACATGCGTCGTTTACCCATGAATTGTGTATGCCCTCGTGACATTGGACACAGTGTCTTTCGATACCCCGACAATGTTTGCCACTGTTGCCACTGAAGCTCCAACCAGACGGGCATCAACGATCATGCCTCTTTGGAAGTCTGTCAGGTCTCCCATTATACCGCACCACTTTCACACCATGACACTCACAGGTGAACTGGTTACTGCTGACGAACAAGGAAGGTCCACATGACACATTGAAAACAAAAAAAAAAAGATCGGCAACCGCAACATGTGTTGTACAGTGAGAGCAAAACTTACGTGTCCTGTATGAAGTGTTTTTAGATTTTTTGTCCAACGCCTGTATCTTCCGCCCCACTACAGCGGCGTTTGACCCCATTTTGAGCTCGTACCGCATATACGCGATTATGCCGCTCTGTGGAAGTCCCATGTTCACTCTGCCCTACGCAAGTTCATGGTGTAATTGAACTGCCACAAGCAGGTAGTATGTTGGATATATCCACACCAACAACTGAACTTCGGCTTATTTCCATTCTCATTCAACTTACAGTGTGTGTCCACATAAAGCGACAGAACTTTCTTTGTTACCTTTTTATCTACCACTAGAACTGGGAGATATTTGTTTGTAATATAATATTATTTTGTAGCTACTAATCTGTGTCTTTTCTCGCTCTTCTAAGAAAATTACGATCACAAATGCTTTCCCATACAAATGATTGTTGAGCTTTAAGAACAAATGACTTTCTTGTTATTTTTATGCTTAGACTGAAGCTGTTTAGTAAACACGATAAATATCACACCAAGTTCTATTACCGAAATTTATTCCACTTCATAATGAGAAACTTTTCTTTAAATATATAGTATGGTCTGTTGGTTGCATAACTATTGAAAATGAAATTGGTTGCTACATGAAAGAGAAAGCTATACTAGTTATTTTTGGTTACTAACACAGAAAATAACTTATTTTAAATTGTATTTACTTGAATATTGTCATTTATACTTAAGTAGTATTTAAAAGTATGTTCCAGTACTGAAAGTTCCTTTTATAAGTTGCACTGGTACAGGGCTGTGAAACATGGATTTTTAGATGAAGTGCATACTTGTCCTCATGTAAGTTCTTGACTCAATTATGATAGGCTCCAAGATCTCAAACTAAAGAACTTCAAAATTTATTTTTCGTCGGTCTCAACAGCTTCTAACTGAAAGAAGGTGTTTCTCGACCCATATTTATTAAAATCTTTCACTTTGATTTTAAGTAAGAATCATCGCTAGAAATTTTGGCATTGAATTTTTTTAACACACTGTATAAAAGTAGCATTACCATTTATATTCTATATTTAGCTGTAAGATATTCAAGATGTATCAGAGTCTAAAAGAAATAATAGTGAAATTCAAGAACTGTTCGAAACGTTGAATCTCGGGAGAAAAGGAAGAAAATGTTAAGATATGTCTCACATAAGGGTTATATTTTATTGGGTTTGTTAAAGCAAACAACCGTAAATTAATTTCAAATACAATTGAATGTAAGATGAAGAGGTAGGGATGAAAAGATCAGAAACGAAGAATAAAACGAAGAGTCAAGCTTTAGTCGATATAGCTGTCAGTTTTCACGCTGCACTGAACTAGAAGATTGGAAAACACAGGCGGGTTGTCAAAGGCCATCTCTTACCATCATCTTCTCAACTCCAAATATCTCTGATCAATGCGAAGAGAAAGGGAAAGAGAAAGTCTGCCGTTAAGAATGGATGAGAGATCCTTTGTCAATCAATCAAGAAATTTCCAAAGGAATCACAGGATTAAATTTAATCTATTCAATTAGAATAGTGTCTTATCGTATATCTTCAAATATATATGAATGACATTTTCAGCTATGAATGTAATCAGAATATCTTACTTCTATTAAAAAGAAATATCATTCATAACGTTTGTTGAATACGAACTGATTAGTTCTTTGACTTTATGAACTTGAACCAGCAAGGACGTAACTGTTACTTGATTCCCAATTTCCTGACAAACTCGGCAATACTGTAGAATATGTTGAGTTAATTCAACACAATGGCTCTCTGTTACCCGAGTTTGACAGAAGCTTTAACTCTGTCACACTTTGAATATATTGTAGGATATAGATTTCTGGGCTTTCGGCATCTATGGGCAATTAGCCCGTCACGTTTTCAGTATACTATCCGGGGAAAGGGTATAGAATGTAGCGGCCTGGGACCTATATGTTAGGTACTATCTCGGCATTTGCCCGGTATGAATCAGGAAAACCCAGGAAAACCTCATTCAGAATGGCTGACTTGAAAAAGCTTTTTACGCCTTTTCGACCGAGTGTCCAACCGAGGGTCGAACCCGGGAGTGCTCGCACCGAAAGCGATAGCGTTACCGACTGCGCTACGCGGGGCCACTGTCACACTTTTAAGTAAGTTATTAAAATAGCATTGGTTAGGTCAACTACCTGACATTATTACAAGGACTATAGTGTAATTTCATTAACAGATTATTGGTGTTGTCTTGTTTACAGTTACTTAACAAATATGCTTATAAAACGCATGACTTTTTTTCTAATTAGATGGAAATGGACATAATGGCTGAATATAAAATATGTAGCAAGAATTATTTACAAGTAGCTAGGAAGAACAAAATATAACCGGCAAGGAAGAGAGCCATTCTGGCTATAATGCTGCGATTTGGTAACAGTGCTTTCCGAATTAAAGAATAGAACGGGAAAAGGAATAAACTAGTTAAACTAGGTGTTAATGGCTAATTAATCATGGGCTTTTTATCCGGCGTGGGCACTGTTAATACCTTACATGCTCCAGACACTGTTAAAACTCTGGTACGTGGAGAACCTAATTCGATTTTGCTTACCGCACTCTTTACTTCTTAATAATTATACAACAAAGAATTTTATTATTAATTTACTGTACGTTTATGTTATTCAACTGCTCATAATACAGTAGCAAAAATGAGTACAAAGTGTATATATATATATATATATATATATATATATATATATATATATATATATATATATATATATATATATATATATATATATATATATATATCGATGGTTGAGCGCCAAAAGGGCGTAACTGTCGAATTTTAAAATTTGGAGGTAATGTTATGAGGACATGTATAATGGATTCAATTTTCTTGTGCCAAGACGCCTTAATGAAAATCTCTATCCTTGGAACGTTATTCGAAAATGATATAAAGGTATAACTGAGTTATTAGCATTTGGTTCTGTGCCAGAGAGGCACATATCACTTAAGCCTCTAAACTAATAAAATTGCAGTTACGCCTTTTTGGCGCTCAACCATCGATATATATATATATATATATATATATATATATATATATATATATATATATATATATATATATATATACAGGGTGTTTCAGATAAAACGTCCAGTGCTTATAAATCCGAAACGGCTGAGAATAAAAGGATGAAACAAAAACTGAGATAGGTAAATGTCATAGGGCGTATCATATGGTGTTGTTGTGGTGACCCCCAGGGCCCTCTTTCAAGGGGGCCCAGGGGCCAACTTCAAATTTTCAAATAGGAACATGTATTGAATCATACCTCATTCAATAGTACTTGAAAAACGAAACAACTTTTGTAGGAAACAATTTTCGATTTGGGCCACCGTTTTCAAAATGGCCGCAAAAAGTGGGTCCTGTATCAGATAAAACGCCTGTAGACAACAGACCTCGCTGTCGATTTTTTTTTTTTTTGCCCCCCGTAATTTCTTTAATGTTTAACAATACATATTAGCATTAATTGTGTCTCCACGGGCCATAAAACCAATGAGCAGTACATCTCGTTGATCCCAGAATGTGGTTGCCATGAGTTTCCTGGTGGACGGAACTGTATTGAATTTTTTTGGTTTGGTTGGTGAATGAACGTGATGCCACTCCAGGGATCGTCGTTGACTCTCAGGTGATGCATAACAAACCCATGTTTCGTCCCCGGTAATGGTGCGATTCAGGAAAGAGTCTCCTTAGTCGGAATAACGTCCTAGAAACGTCAGTGTTGGAGCCATACGCTTGGTTTTGTGCTCATCTGTGAGCATGCGAGGGACCCACCTTGCACAGATTTTTGAAGACCTTGCAGATTGTCTTTGACAATTTCATGAACAATTGTTCGAGACACATTAAGAAAATGTTCACAGAGTTCATCAATTGTGAAGCGCCGATCGTTCCTCACGCATTCGTCTACTGACCTCAGCAGTTCGTCTGTAATGACAAATGGTCTCCCTGAATGACAAATGGTCTCCCTGGCGCCGAACAGACGACTCGTCCATCACATTGTCTCCATACATCTCCTTTAATTGGCGATGAATTTCACAAGGTCGAACGTTTCGTGCATTAAGAAATTTAATCACGGCCCTCACTTCACAACTTGCGGGGTTCTCAATTCGTTTAATCATTATAAACGAGAACAGACACAACACAGGCACTGCTAGCGTCACGCAACCTCGCACAGAGCAGGCGGACAAGCCACTGACGCGATCTGACCTTGCCCAGCGGCTCCCCGAGTCGTCAGCGCTTCATGCGGCGCAAACGGGTACTACTTTCCGGATGGCCCTCGTATTATTTATTCTGCCCGGCGTTATATGTAATAACCATATTAATAACGAAAGAGGACAAGTCCTTAACCTTATTAATAACGAAAGAGGGCAAGTCCTTAATAACACTCGGACGGTTAGTTTCAACATTGGCACTTTCAGAATATCTTTAGTTACAAGGTATTGGACTATAGGGGTCGCGATACTTGTCTTTCCTCATTTTCTAAAACATGAGTGTTTGTCTCATTGTCGCTTGATTTGAGCTTTTTATGAGAGGGTAAGCCCGGACCTGTTTTAAGTGTTTTAGTACTCATAAAAAGTTTGGTGTGAATAAACACATTTAAATATAAAAAGTGTGTAAACGCCGCAACTTTACCGCGGAGCGCATGCCCGGAGAACTTACGTTGCTCCCCTGACTATCCCATGACACGCCCTGACTCGACTATCAACATGAGGCCGACGCAGTCAAGGGGAATGGGGAGTGCAGGTAAACCGTTCCCGTCGACAGGAACGCGTGACAACAAGGTAAGAACAAGCAGAACTTAAAAAAGAATCTGGTGAAATGAAGGATAGACCCACTTCAGCCTAAAAGAACACAAAAGGAGCGGATTTTTAAAATTTTATTTTTGTACTCATTTTTTATTTTTCGAGATTTTAATATTTTTAGTACATTTTCTTTTTAGCAAGAAGGAAAACAGCGAACAATACAAACACTGAATGCACAAAACAGTATGACAGCATGGTGTATGTCCACCCCAAAGGGGGAAATATCTACAGACCATCCACTTCGTAGACTCTCTCCAACCACCCGCGAGTCTAGCAGCGATGTTCGTGGCTGAGATGGTATGCAGGAACATGCGGATTAGGAATCATGTTGAATCATGCGGATTAGGAATTGTTCATGAAAGAAAAGTGAATCCGCCTTCTCAGCTCCACCCCCTTAAGACAATAACAGTCTGCTACGTTAAGGGGCCGGATAGTGCTAAGATCAAACAGAATACTCGCCCTTACAGTTGACATAAAAGGGTTTGGTCGCTGAGCAGAGTTCCAGACTATGACTATCCTGACCACAATTAATACACATAACAGCACTCGCATTGCACCATGTGGCGGTGTGCCCGAAGTTCTGACATTTGAAACAATGCACAGTATTTGGAAGATAAGAACGAACTCTAAGACGATTATAACCAGCCTTTACGTATTCCGAAGGGGTATATACACTTAAAGTACGAATCAGTGACTGAGTAGGAACTAGTTCACGTGATCTATTAAATGCCTACATCATATTGGTCAGTTAGCTCTGATTTAATCTCGCCCTTGGTGGCACTAAGAAACTGGCAACACGAGATCTTACACCTCAAGATACGTTCAGTAGACGGTGGGGTTCTACTGACATGTTTAGTGAGATGAGAGCAGACAATTAGATTAGATTCGCTGTTTGTTTCTCATCGATCGTTTCCACCAACAAAGTGCCATAACGTAGTTTCTTAATATTTTTGACCTGTTCGATGTTGTAAGTAATGAGTATATGAATAACAAAAAAGGGGATATGCTCTTAACACCACTCGGACGGTTAACTTCGCCGTTGGCACAATCAAAGTTTCATCTTTAATTACAAGATATCGGACTATAAGTGTTGCGATACTTGTCTTTTCGACGTTTTATATGGCTTGAGTATCAATCTTATTTCGCATCATTTGCCTTTAAAAGAGGTTGAGGTAGGATCCAATTTTAAAATGTTTTTATCCATGCAGCAAGGTTTTCTAATATACATTTATTTAAAAAGTTGTGTGAATGACAGAACTTCATACCAAAGCTTTTGCGAGGAATCTTACGCTATTCCCCTGGCTATCCCTTGGCACACCTTCAGCTGAGAATAAGTCGAGAGATGATGTGGTCAAGGAAATGGGATGCAACAAACAATTCCATCGACAAAAGCACGTGGCACTGGATAAAGAAGCGAAATGCAAAAAGATCATGTTCATTAAAAGGTGAACTTGACAAGCTAACGAGAGAATAAATACGTGCGGATTTTCTTAAATTATGTTTCTTTTCGAATCTTAAATTTTATGTTGTTTCCTTTTTCCATATTTTAATATTTTTTTCTATTTTTTTTTTTTTTATTTTTATTTTCAGAGACTTAGCACAACGGACAACGGATAAACTGGACACAGACAACAGTAGGCCGAGACGGATCTTTGTTCACCTTAGATAGAGGAAGACGTCCACTATTTCCAAAGATTTCCACTAAAGATCCCAGAGTCCGGAAGGGATATTCGCGACATGCGGATGAAAGGGTGATACGTGCATGACGAGTGAAGCTGCTCTCTCAGCTACACTCACTGCCTGAGATGATGGTTCACTACATGCAGCGGGCTTCTAATCGAAATACGGATATAGAACTAAAGAAAAGGATGACTGAAAGCATAGCAAATGTACGGAGTGTTTTGTGCAGATATGAGCCAAATACTCTATTGATAATACGAAAACCGGAAAACAAAAACAGCGCAAAAATTAGTTTAATAAAAACTATTTCGAAAAAAGCGATACGATGACTACACATATTATAAGAAATCACGCTACTGGCTATGGAAGGAACGGAAGGGATGGTTAGATACGTAAAAACTCACTCTATTAGCTAAAGAAGGAATAGAGATGAAATAATACCTAGTAGAAGAAACTGTGATTGAAATATATGCACCAAATAATATAAGATACAGGGGAGAAAAGGTACAAGTAAATAGCAATATATTATTTCAATAAGCATTTAGAAACATAAAGAGATAATCAATCTACGCGTTCTCTCTCATCCTCAACAAGTTTTGCTCACTCCGTAAATGAGTATATTGCAGAGTTATCACTCACTTTCACAAAGTTTTGTTCACTTCCCATGGTCAAACGTAGAGGTAAAATTACACATTCGAAGTTCCCTTTTATATTGTGGTACGTTTGCTAGATATTTTAATGTTGTAATATAAGATAATGTTAGAGAAATATAATTCCTATTATCTCTGTCGCAAACGCATTTAAATAGTAAGAAATGTTTCTTGTATATTTGCATTCAATTACCCTTTAATATATGGCGATCACTTGTTTATTGGGTTACTTTATCATTGTGTTTACATTTCCATTTCAAAATACCATGTTCTATAAATATGGAAATCGTATGAAAAATTATGAAGTTAAAAATATATCGATTTCCATACTTGTTCGATAGTTACATTCAAATAATGTTTCCAGTATTAAAACGAAATTTTCAACGAGTAGTTAGCTTTGCGCTTTTTCCTGTAATGGAAGGTAACATGCCCCTTCGTCCGCTTCTCTATTTTCTCTGGCTTTTATCCAAACAGTCAAGCGCCATTAAAATAGTTTGCATTTTAACATTCAGTTGGCATGTTTCTGGTTCACTTCTTCGTTTTCCGTTCTTTTCGTTTTCTAGTTAATGGTTCACTCATGTAAATCTTGGTTGTGCTTAGGCAAGCACATTTGAATCAGTTGCTGTTTTCTTGTTGCAAAATGGCTTAAAAAGCTACTTCAACTAAGCACATATGGTATGTTACAAAATTGTTGACAAAATTATCAAAAATAAACTTACCGAAAGCAAGACTAACATGCACCTTTAAACGTGTTGTGAGATATTTAACTGAAAGCCTTCTGGCGTTGTCAAGCGGTGCAAGGAATTAGCATGCCACTTAAATGTTCTGTCTGGGGTTCGAACTCGTATCATATATGAGGGTGATGTATTGTTCTCTCACGATTAATCGATAGATTCACTACCTCGAGGACTTTTTGAGTTTAACGTTCAACGGTCACAGATCAAGACTAAGGGGAATGGTAATGATGAGACGGATGATAATGGAGGAATAAGAAAATTGGGAGGAAAGGAGAGAATTCCATAAGAATTCATGCACATAATTTTGTTGTCCACAAAGTCCACTTGGCGAGAGCTGAGATGAAATCAGGGATCCCATGTGCCACAAATAAGTGCTCTATAAATGAGCTACCACCATTCTGAGAATTGTTCTACCCCTTACCAGAAAAGAAACGGTCTATACTTGGTGCTCACAAATACCCTGCCAACACATGAAATAATAAACAATTGTCATTTGACATGCAACACTGTTTATAGAAGTTTAAAAAAGTGAAGAACAAAAGAAATAGTAGTACTAAATAAGTCAATATAAAACAAAGGAGCGTATTTAATTCGATAATAATAATAATAATAATAATAATAATAATAATAATAATAGCACTTATAGAAAACAAGTAATAGCTAAAACCGAGAACATACGAAACCATTAGCTGATAAACTACGTACCAAAATTAGAAGACCACGCTGATGCTCAAAACAGGTTTCATCAATAAATTCCAGGGATTGATGTAAACGTAAGCTTCGTCGCCATTTGCCTCCCTAGCGACTGAGTACCGTGGCTGCACTTAATTATTTCACGTACTGCAAAACGCAGAAGAAATTACAATTACAATAGTTACAATAAAAATATTGTTAATGAAGAAAAATGAAAATGAAGAAGTATCTACAAAACTTGTCCAGTCAGGGTGCAGAACTTAAAATCCTAATTTTAACTCATACCACATCTATTTCCATAATCTAGAAATTGGTCGCTAGTATTCTCACAATTTATTAACCCATTGTGTGATCGCCAGAGTTACCTCTGACTAATCACTCAAAGCGAGGTCGTCAAACCATGCAAATCGTACTATGTTGCTGTTTTTATCACGTCTGCATTTCAGGACAATTGTTTCTTATTCCCTCTGTAAAATGCATTCTACCTCATCTAGTGCAATTACTTCAAAATTAAAGGAGACGGGTTATATTATTATGCAAGAGAAAAAAACTAAAATCGGTTAATATGGTACAATTGTGCTTAAATGTCCAATGAAAATAATAATATGAAAGAAGTAGCTTATTTCTATACAAATACGTTTACACCGTGACAAGAGCCATAAATAAGGTATTTCAAATTTAGCAAAGCAGAAATCTGAAGTAAAGTGTCCGTGAGTAATTTCCTTTTAAGTGAAAACAGAATAACTGTATAATTGCTCATTCTAACCTAAAGCTAAGCGAAAAGAAGCAACACTTGATCTTTGTTTCAAAATATATAATGTTTTTTTTTTTTTTTTGTATGTGAGTAGGGTTTAGTTACATTTTCGTAATCTTTCATTAAAACGAGTGCAAAATTTCATAGTTTTTTTTTATTACAAACTGGTGAAAGTACACATTTCAATGCATCACGAATCGATGAATGTGCAAAATTTGAAGTTGCTAAACTAACTAATTAGTGACAAAACTAACAGGCTGCAGATTTTGTAATCAGGACCAACAGGAGTTGTCTGAGAAAATACCTTACAGAACTTCTGAAAAAAAAAAATCACGTTGCAAAAAAGTTTAATCTTTTGCAAATCAAGAGAATGTAAAGTGTTAATAAAACCAATATCTGAAATAAGCAATAACTTCATGCTGTTTGTTTAGCACTTCATTGCAATTTTGTTCTTTACAAGTATTCTCTACCAGAATTCTACAAATGTTCTCTACAAATAAACAGTATAAATAGATAAGTTAAGATATTCCCTACAACAAACGCTATTTTTAAAGAAAGAGCGCTGATTGGTTCAGATCTATTGAAATTCATATCGCACAGTTCTTTTCCAAAGTCAACTTATTAATGTAAATAATTCACTCATGAGGGGCATGAAATCAGTATAACCTAAAAAGAGGAAAAGCCAACAACAAAGGCTTTCTTCGCATCTTTCAGTACTTGAGTATTTTAACTTCCCTAGAACAATATTCCATAGATACCATAGATTCCATAGAATCTGAAAAGAAAATCAATAAAATGTTAGAAAAAATGAGAAAGGGCTTTGAAGAATATGGGATGAAAATAAATGTTAGAAAGACAAAAGCCATGGTGATTGGAACGAAGGGGTCTGTGTCAAATATAAAAGTAGGAGGGGAGAAAATAGAACAAGTGAATAGTTTTCGATATCTGGGTAATATTCTTAGTAATAACATGAAGTGCGAACGTGAAATAAAAGCAAGGATAGGAATGGCGAAAGAAGCCTTTAGGAGGAAGAAAAGTCTGTTTTGTGGGACCTTGAATAAAGAGTTGAGAAAAAGACTCATAAAATGCTTCGTGTGGAGTGTTATACTGTATGGGGCGGAAACGTGGACATTACGTAAAGATGATGAAAATCGACTAGAAACCTTCGAAATGTGGGTGTGGAGAAGAATGGAAAGAATTAGTTGGGTCGAGCGGTAAACGAATGAGAGAGTGTTAGAAATGGTGGGTGAGAAAGGAACACTTTTAGATATTATTAGAAAGAGGAAGAGAAACTGGTTGGGACATTGCTTAAGAAGAGATTGTATCATGAGGGACGTCCTAGAGGGTATGGTGGCGGGAAAGAGAGGGAGGGGGCGAAGGAGACTACAATTAATGGATGATACAAAAACAGAAAGATCATACGCGAAGATGAAGAAGTGAGCGGAGGACCGTGGAGCATGGAAGCTTCTCAGCTGCGGCAAGTGACCTGCCAATAAAGGCAGAATACCTATGATGATGATAAGAACAATATTTACAATAGTTTTCTTCTATAAAATAATCAATGTTTGATTTTGGAAATACTTAACGCTTTCCACTCTGGGAGAAAATATCAAGGGACATTCCTTTTTCAAAACATTCCAGAAAAACAAATTTTGTCCTTTACCGCCGTTTGTTACAAAGCAAACTATATAACTGAAAAAATTGCATTCATGTTCGTTTTTATTTAAAATCAAGTCCTTTAATGTGATTTTTCCCCGACAAATCGTACAACAAAATCAATTCTTGGAGAAAATAGAAAGACAAAACAGAAGAACAATGGTTAGAGAACAATTATTCTTTTGTTTTACAATGATGAAGTCGCTTCTTTCAATATATATATATATATATATATATATATATATATATATATATATATATATATATATATATATATATATATATATATATATATACCCATCCCCCATTTCACACGAAGAGACAGGAACGAAATTCCTAAGTGGAAATGGAGTTATAAAACCACTCTGTAGGGCTCAAGGGGAATTATGTTCTTTATATAATATTTTGTTTTCTTCCTTCAGACACCTCATTGGGGAAATTGAATCACCGACAGGTATAAGGAAAGCAAATTAAGTAACATATTCCAAAAAGAAAAGAAAAGAAAAAACTAAGGCTACAATAGCAAGAGACGACGAGGTGTTTACAGAAGTAACACAAAATGAATTAAGTCTGCGAATGCATTGGCCTCCAATGCACGTCTTAGGAAAAGGTTTTACGTGATATGTATTTATTTTTTCTTCGATTATGAAGGTTGCACTGAAGGTTTTGAGAAACTGAAAATAAATTCTGACCATAATTTTTCTACCAAAGTATTCGTCCTTAACTTTATTTATTTCATTTCTAATAAACCAATTGTTGAAATAGTTATGTCACTCAGCAGTATGTATTACAGAAACACGCATTTTCTATATATGTACTGCTTCTTCTGGGCTTAGAAATCGCCTCCATGCATTTCATTTTTGATAGTTCGAGACAGAAAAATATCGTTGAAGTTAGATCTGTTTAATAAGAAGTGTTAGACATTAGTTCAACATTTTCACTGTTCACAAACTCTAATGTTCAGCTGCTGTGTGAGAGCATGCATTGTCATAATAAAAATGATGCGACGTTTCGGGTTATGGAATCTAATTAAGTGTATTGACTACCTCTGTCAAAGAAATGACAGTACGCCACTAAGCATTAACTGTTCTGCGATTCTTCAACACAATAGAGTAGATGTGTAAGGACTTCCAAAACATTAGGGCAGCAATTTGCTTCACAACACTGACTGAATAAATAACTTTTGGTTGGTTTTGACTCATTTTGGAACACTCATGCATGAGATTGTGGTTTAGTTTTAGCTTCACATAAATAGATCCATGTTTCATCACTTGTGATGGTATTGTGTATAAGAGATGCAAAATGCTCTTGATTCCTTCCTCGCTCGGACCATCAAGTTCTACCGCGATGGAATCCATGGCCTTGGAAAACGTTGGCAGCAGGTCGTCGAAGCTAATAAGGACTAGTTTTGATCTTTCAGGTACATCTTAGATGACATATCGATCTTCGAAGGTGGTGGGCGAAAAAGCGACAGAAATTTCTTGGTTATCTTTATAATTACAGCTACAAATGAAGAGAAAATAGTTGAACTTTCCAAGAGCTTTACAAGTTCTGATGTGGCACATATAGTAAATCTGATGACTAGATCGAAAATCTGTATGGGTAACAGAGAAGCACATATCATTTCAATTTAAAGTCTTTGAGTCCTACACAATCTTCAGGTTTGAGTAAAATTGAGACGCTACTCACTCATATACTTACGACTGATTAAGAGACAGAGAGAGTGTAACTGAAGTTACGGAAAAGGAAACATCTTGCGAATATAGCAAAGCATACCTTCAGCATCGCATTGCAGAACTTAGTATGCAACTTGAAGACGCTTTGGGAGAAGAAACAATCCTTTTAGACATACCAAAGAGAACAACAAAAACGTGTATTCCTTGCGTGGGCAGAATATATTGTTGAGAACGTTATCACGAGTATTAGTTCAAATGATGATAGGGAAAATCAACACCAGATATCCCAAAAGTCTGCTACTTAATAACTTTGTGGATAGCAGATATTATACAGCTTCTAACTCACATGTTGAAGGTAATATGAGTAATGTAAGCACATAATATTCCAGAATATTAAGATTTCAACAAGAATTCATGTGTTCCTTTTCAGTCATATAAATACATAAAATGGTCAACTGAACTACTTTCAGGATCCCTTCAATCAGTTTCACGAGATAAACATTTAAAGTCATCTATAAATGTAATAAATATAACATCACAAATAAAAGAGTGGAGTGAAGATGTTTCTAAAACAGAAGCCAAAATATAAGAAAGTGTCGATGTTGCCGAAAATAGGTTTGAGAAAGAGAATTTAAAGAAAATTGGAGAGGCCAAAGCAGTAAAAAAAAACGACCAAGAACGTCGTACTTGTCCTATAATAAATGATTTATGACATTTCATATGAGAACACCTCATAAGTCAATTTCAATTTGTATTATTAAATATGGAAACCAAGCGCTCTGGCGAACAATTAAAATCAACGGACAATAAATAGTAGTAGCTAATACATGTGGTTATGGCTCTTTTATCCACCTTTCTTGTACTGCATACCACAACTGTCCATGGTACAAAGAATTTATTGAACGTAACACGAAAAATAAGGATATGTTCAACTTGTAAGTACAATATTGAAAAAAGACATTCCAGAAATGTATATTGTCAGCATGCTAAAGAGCTACATAAATTCGTTAACAATGTCAACATTTTGCTTGATGGACAACTACCAATAACAAATGTAATTTCACATTCTTATTTCACATTTTCATTCTTATTTTACATTCTTATTCTAGAAGAGGAGATGCATTCGTGTAGTTAAGCCGTATGCACCAGAAAAAGTAGCGAATTGCTTTCTCGAGTGTAGGAAAACGAAGGGAAGTCTTTATATCATAGAGCAAAGTGTTATAAATGATCTCACACAAACAAGATATTCTATGTGCCGCATTAAACTGAAGGGAGTTGAAGAATTTCGAGATAATGATTCTTATCTTGCTCTTGCTGACTCAAGGATACACACTTTGGAAAGGTACAAGAACAACTAAGAGAGTGATTTCATCACATCACTTATTTGTCGAGGTGCTTGAAGATAACAAGGAACACTATGTTAGGCTCAACACAAAATTCTCACAGTTACCACAAATACTTATAGCAAAGGTATATGCAAATACCTTGGAGTGTTGAAAATTTCACTTAGGTATTTGTTACGTTCTACTACTTTTTTCCTTAGTGAATCAGAGTAGTTCTGTAGCAAGGTAACAAATTTTCTTCATAAATTTAAGTATCAAAAGTTATGCTCATTTACTAATAATGCATATCTCTTCCGATTGCCTGAATAAAAGCGGTTACTCACACATGATTGAATCTACGAGGTACTATGATTGATATTTGGGCGTTTTCAATGATTTTCCATATTTTAGCTTGTGATCCTGCAAGGCATTATTTTGTGATCACCTAGATTTAAAAGTGGCAATGGCAGTCACAAGCCCAATACCATTAGAGACTCAAGAAAGGCGGCTTTTTTGGGACGCAGGTTTATTTCTCATAAAAATCCGAATTTTTTTTGGATAAAAATTGAAAATTATCACTTTTTGAATTTTATGATTTTCTTATTCAAGTATCACTTATTTTCCTGTTATGGATTCTACAATTAAAAAGGAACTTGAAAAAGGGACCTTTACAACATTCCTTATTTATGAGCTATGTTCTATGCTCGCTCCTAGGCTGGCTACCATTTTTTATATTGCAATCGACATTTAATTGTGACTAACTGCGTTAAGTTATGTAATCCAACAAAACAGAACGGTCATGTTGGTTGCCTGACCACTTTAAAATGTGCCTCAAAATTCTACACTGCATCTTCATATGTTTTACTAGTTGTTGCCTAGATTCAATCTGATAAAGAGAAAAGTATTACAAACCAAGAAACAAAGACAAAACATTATTTTGTTTTGATATATCATTTGGCTCACATTTCGTCCTCTGTTCACGAAGCACTCGATCGTGAGTTTCGGATATTCTATTAGATCCTAATGTAAGTTCGGTTTACAAAATTAAACTCATAAATGGCCAATAAGTATGATGTTAGTTAATGGTAGTAAAATGCATTATTTAGAGAATTTACTTTTTCTCCAGTGTTGCATCATGTCAAGATATTTGAAATGGAAAACTTCGGTACGGCATCTTAACCTTCTCCAACTCAAATTTTAACGTGCCGGAAAAGTTATATATACATAAACTTGTTTCACGTAACCAACATAAAATGTCCTTAGCCTCAAAATGTTCCTAAAACAAATTTTAATCCATGACTAAATAAATGACTATTTTGTTTCAGTAACAAGAAAACCGATTCAAGTGTGACACGAAATTGTGGACGAGTTTATGAGCAAACTAAGTGTCAATGTGTACAATTAAACCCATTAGAGGAAAATACCCTCAATGTCAACCGTTTCAGAGACATAGAGGAATAAGGGGAACGGTGCTGCTTCGATATTTTGCAAATTTTTGAATATGTAATGATAGTAGAAGTAAAAGATAATTTTTAAAAATGAAGAATTCCTTCATCCACGAAACTATAGTAATACGTCGACTTAAACCCGAAGGTTACAAAACCGAAGATTCCGTAAAAATTCTAGGAGAAGAATGTTGTGGAGGGGGAAGGCGAAAATACCAGAGTTTCATTGTTGCCTGGAATAGGCGTGTAAGGTGCCTGTGTATAGGTTTCTCGGTACGCAGAATCGAATAAAAGCGTCAACAGTCAAACAAGATGAAAAGTGCAAAAAATGTTGGCCGTCCGAACTTTTCAAACATTTATAATTTCTACAATTATTAACGAATTGGAACTGTATGTGATATAAAGCTTACTGGTTTCGTTTTTTCTTTTAAGTGGAAGATACTATAGTTGTTTATTGATTTTTACCTTGCGTTTTAATATATATCATACAACTACATACTGTCGTACTTATGTTTATAAGAATATGTGCTTATGTTTCCTATTATTTGATACGGTTTTTATAACGTTTTTGCACAGAACATGACCTTGCACTTTTGTTCACATAATAACGCCTCTGCTCCATTGACAATATAATTAAAACATTTTCATATACCTTTTCTCATTTTATACGAAGTACAGACATTATATATTAGCAAGTAATATCATACCATTTTGCTCTCCGTGTCAATGGCGTTTGTTATTTCTCATAGCCTCTTCTTTTGTTGGCTTCGGGCAAAAGCTACGCCACTCCCTTCAACGTTCAACATCACTTTTCTTCGCTCTGGTGCATCTTTCTTCACGTTTCAATGCAATTTTCAAACATATTCACTTGAAACATAGCAAAAAACCAAAAAATAAAAGAGAACCAGTTTTCTTCTGACCCCTCTATATCTCCGAAACGGTAAAGATCTACAGTTTGTTCCAATAATGAGTTTAATTGTACACAAAAGCACTTCGTTTGCGCATAAACTCGTCCACAATTTCGTGTCACACTTGAATCGATTTCCTTGTAAGTTTAATTAGTATATTATTAATATTAAATTTCAACTGGAACATTTCTGTCGTAGGGTATTACTGTAAGAACTCTACAAAAAGTTGGTTCGCAATAAACAAAACATTATGTTCACCAATTGTTTCTTTTTCTTTCTTTCCTGATAGCTGAACGTCTCATGATTTTTGTGCAGAATGCAGTTACTAATGATTATTTGTGTTATAATGCAAAATAAAACAAGAACATACTGTTATCCCTTCATTAAAGATGAAATATTCCAAAAAGTCCAAAATTTCCCAGGCAAAAAAGCACACGAAAAAAAAATTATTTCGTTTTAAAGCTTGCTTTTCCCAGCCCTTCCGTCTCCACATACTATGCACATGTTGCAGATTCATTTTATTAAATATTCCTTGTAAACCCATCGAACATTACAACGAGAAAACCAAAGAACACTGTCCATATCGGAGAGTGTCCTAACTACCTGGTCCCAATAATCTACCTGTTCATGATCAAAGCGATGTGACAGATTATATTTATAACTCTACTAAATTACCAGATATGACTTATGACTATAACACGCATACACGTCATCCATTCCCTTGAATACAAGTTAAAACTATTAAATATACTGCTGCTTCTAACTTATTATCATTTGAGTTGATCCTGACTGAAATAGCTTATTATTCTAGATGCAGTTTACTGATTGAAAGTAAAACAGAAATAATGTTGTGTAGCTTTTCAAAATAACAAACTTTGCTTAACACCATAGCAACAAAACAAAGCTGTTTGAGAAACAAACCGAAGTAAGATATAAGTTCTATAGCGTTGTTTTGTTACTTTTTCAGCACTAAAATTTGAATAGTGAAATGTGTCTTGTGAGAAATAATTCAATCTGCACAAAATGTACATAATAATTATTACAAAATATTACTTTATGATGTATCTTTCACCAATATAGGCATGTGTAACAAAAGGAACATAATAAACACAAAATGAGTGACAGACACAATTTTTAAATTAACAGGATGAACCAGAAGTTTGTAGTCTTCCTTGATAAAGACAAATTTGATGGGTGTAATGTATTAGATATGTATACCTTCTTGCCTAATTGTTAATGTTTGTTTCCTCTTCTAAAGCTCAGAGTAGAGAGTTAGTATTGGTGGTGCATGCTCTGTCTCGCCTTGTCAGCAATTATGTCTTAAACCGGAGCCCTTGGATGTCTTTCCATACTGTTGTTGAGTGGACCGTCTATTAACCCTATACTGCGTTGATTTCTTTAGCTGCTGCTGTAATGTTCAACTACTTTTCCTATTTAATAAGAATAATAAGTTCCCTCAATAAGTTTATCCCGACTGTAATGCGCACAGATATTACCTAGGTATATAATTACTTGTCTGATAGAATTACTATTGTAGGTATTACTGTCAGTTTAACACTACTATCCATTGTTAGGTGCGGATTTTTTATCCACACTTAAAAAAATCTTGGAAGGTATTGCCTGAGTAGTACCCAACCTGAAATAAAGATGTATTTTTTCAGCGCCTCTGCCGGAAACTTGTCAATTTCGTACTTACGAAGGTGCTTGGAGAGGATGGTTTAGCCATTCGCTCACTACTGTAAAAGTAAGCACTATCTGTTCTATTGTAGTCAACTATAACATAATAACATATTACACATGTCAGGATTAGTGAGTTTAACAGCTTCTTCAATGGAGAGAAATATATATAATTTCAATGGCATTGTTGCATAATTACAGAAAAGTGGTAATCTTGTTTACGATATTATGTGGTTAAAAATTACTGTGGTGCTGCATAAAATAATTAAAGTGGAGTGAATATAGATATATACCAGTTTTTGGCAGTAGTGAGTTTTTGTATTTGTATGTTATTTTTTATTTTCTCTCATTTAATGTGTAAATTTATTGAGGAGTAAATATGTATATATAAAATATTTGGCAAATCTCTATCAGAAAGTTCTTAAATATAAATTTATGAGAAGTAAAATCACATTAGTGAGTTGTAATAGGGTACATTTTGCAGATGGGTTAAACTTCTTAATTAGACTTACTGCAAGAACTAAATTTCAATATATATATTTCGGGATATCAATCCATAAATTATTATAAATTACTATTCTTGTTCAAATCAATTTCCAGTTTATATTACTCGAGTGCATTATTGTTATAAAGTTACTCATTTCATAAATATATCTGCTTTTATTTCTATAGCCTTTATTATTTCTTTGATTACTGAAATAAAGGTTTCTGTTTGGCTGGTCCAAAATACGCGTTGAAACGATAGATAAGAATTATATAGAAAATATATCTATTTTTTGCTATAGAATGAACTTCAGTTATTTTCCCTCGTTTAACAATTATCATTAGAAGTCGTGTCTCCCAGGTTAGATATTTGTCCTGGTCATTAAAGGCCGGTGGCTCACGACGGAGCTATTCAAAGGCATGTTGCAGCATTTAATTCTACAATATATTTATGCATGTAAATTCGTATCTTTCATAGTGAAAAGTACAACAACCAACTTATGACTTAGCACGTTTTACTTGTGCTTCAGATCATATTGAATATTTCATTTGTTCATCTCTATAACATAATAAGTTCGTTCAATATCTTCCATGTAACTTGGAATTTTGTTAGGAACAAGCTCTAACTCAAGTACTCTCAATAACTCAGAATACGTTCTATAACATTTTTTCTATATGAAACCATAGAAATATGAGAAGAAATGGCTACGTTTGAAAACTAAAACTTTCCTTAATAAAATTAACTGTTCATATAGTGAAATAGCAAATATAGTATTAGTTAGAATGTAATTATAGAACTCTTTTGCTTTATCCATACCAATGATAATTAACATTGTATAAAATTTGCAATTAAATAAAGATATTGAAAACAATGATATACTCACACGCTCAAGGTTATACTGAAAGTAAAACCACTCTGTAGAATATATTACAATAACCTAAAGAATAAACCATTCTTAGATGTCAGAATTCTATATGTCAATTATTAAGGAAATATCGTCAACTTGGTCTTTAGTAACTGAAGTTTTTAGATTCAGTTTACTTCTTATAATGTTAATGAGTTAGGTATATTGATAAGTGTAATAAACAAACGTACTGATAACACAATGTTAAAGTGTATTTTTTCTTGAAAGTTGTTCACTGATAGTAGTAGTATTTCGTGCCCTGATCTGAAAACCGTAAGTCGTTCATTTATGTCAGCCTCCATTTTCCCAAAATTTGAGGAAAAGGGAATTTTTTAATAATAAATTTTCCCTTCTTGAGTTCGCAACACTTTCTGCTGTGTAGTTGCAACACTGTGTAAGTCTTTATCAGTGATATTGTGATTCACTGTTTTGACTTCCTTATTTGTGATTTTGTTGCAAGTGGAAGGACTTAGATACTATGGACTGGAAATATAGAGCTCTTATTGTTGACAGCTGAACTTTTTGGAAAAAGATAAAGTGTTCTGCTGGATATTAGTCGAAGATTGTTTTCTTCTAAAATGTATTTGTATGAGTGCTGTGTGCAGTGAGTCATGTCGAGAAATTGCTTGAATGACCCTAACAGATTCTGTTATGTATGTGGAAGAGTGACTGTTGAATCCAATATTACACAGATAACACCGCTTGTGAAAAGAGCTTATGAATTGTACTTTGGGTGCAAAGTTGCGGATCAGGATAAAAATTGGGCTCCATATGTGAGTTGTAAATCTTGTGCAGTGAATCTTCGGGGGTGGTTGAATGGAACACAAAAAGCAATGCCATTTGCTATGCTAATGGTATGGCGTTAGCTGGGAGACCACACGTCAGACTGTTATTATTGTTTAACGAACGTAAGTGGAATATCCTCAAAAACCAATAAGTCAATCATATACCCAAATTTGCCTTCCGCTGTTCGTCCTGTTCAAAACAGCAAAGAGTTACCTGTACCTGTTCCACCTAGAAAATGGTCATTGGATGATCCTGATGAATGTGCTACTTCCGTAGATCATCCGAAATTAAAGAAGAGGAAGATCCTGTCTATACTGAAAAATCGTTGGAACCGCAATTAATATCTCAAAGTAAGTTAAACGATCTCGTTAGACATTTGCACTTGTCCAAGTCCCAGGATGAACTACTAGCTTCAAGACTACAAGAGCTTTTAGAGAAAACACAAAAGTAACTACGTATCGTTTTCGCCTACGTGATCTAGTTAAGTGTTTCGACTCTTACAAAGGTTTGGTATTCTGTACGGATTAGGGTGGAGTGAAAAGAGGCTAAAAATTTTTTTTTCGAAATTCGATTTTGGATAGGGGGCAAAAGTTGCATCATATCGTAGTACTTTACCATGCAAAATTTCGATTCTCTAAAATAATTTTTAGCAGGGGCGCAATGGGTCTTAAGTTTCATAGATTTTATAAATGAGTGAAAAGAGCCCAAATTTTATTTTTTTTTAAATTCGTATTCGGGTATAGGGCAAAAGTTGAATCACATTGTAGTACCCATCACTAATCAAATCGCTAACGTAACAACACGGCCGCTAACCAGACACGTGCCCCGAGCACTCGTACAACACACTAATAACAATCGTCAAGCTGCCAAACAGTTGCACAAAACTTTAGCACCTGCAATAGCGCGCGCCCTGATTTCGTTCTGTGCTCTCTTATCTCCACCCACCAAACTATTATACTAGTGACTTAATACTGCTAACAAGTTCATTATACCAGAAAAGACTGTTACTAAATAGCAAAAAACTTCTTTATGGCAAACTAGTAAATTGATTATAGTTGATCACTTTTCGTCTAATTATTCCCAAATTTCAGGGCCACTGCGCTCCGGCTGAAAATAATTTTAGTGAATTAAAAGTTCTTGTTGTTAGATACTGATACAGGATGCTATCTACACTAAAACTTACCGTCTGCTTCCAGTGAAGATCTGCCAAATAGTTACGTAGTAAATGGAAATTGATTTACAAAATCTCAAACTTAAGGCCTTTTGCGCCCCGGCAAAAAATTATTTCAGAGAGCTGAAATTTTCTATGGTAAAGTATTATGATATGACGCAACTTTTGCCTCCTATCCAAATTCGCATTTCGCAAAAAAAAAATTTTTCGCTCCACCCTAGTACGGATGTTTTCGGACTCATGTGTGCATTGAACGTTGATTGGCGGTTATTCATTAATTCTTCCGAATTCAGTTTAAAAGCCATGCTATTACGCAACGGAAATAGCTACTCTGCTATTCCGGTTGCTTATGCTGCAGGTATGAAAAAACATACGGAAATATGAAACTTTTACTTGAAAAACTTGAGTACGCGAATCATCCATGGCACATTTGTGATGATTTTAAAGTTCTGGGCTGTTTTTGGGGATGCAATCTGGGTATACGAAATAATGTTGGTTTTTGTGCGAATGGGACAGCAGAGCAAATATCAACACTACAACGTAAAACAATGGCCTGCAAGGAAATTTTTGACTCCCGGACAGAAAAATGTTATTTATGAACTTCTTGTCCAACCGCAGAATGTGTACTTATCACTATTACACATAAAGTTAGGATTAAAGAAGATTTTCAATGCTCTAAATAAAGAGAGTGGTGGCTTCCGTTACCTCAAGGCTCTTTTTCCCCGCATCACAGATGCAAAACTTAAGGAAGAGATATTCGTTGGACCAGAAATAATAAAAGTGATGAAAGATGCACAATTCGACGAAAATCCTGAAGGAAAACGAGAGAAGATCTTGGGTTGCGCTGAAGAATGTGATACGTTCTTTTCTGAGAAACAGAAAATCTGAACAATATGCCCAAATTGTTGAAGAACTGATACTGAGTTTTCAAGAAATGGGTTGCAACATGACTTCGAAACTTCATTTCCTCCACATACACTTGGACTTCTTTCTCGAGAACTCAGATGAACACGGTGAAAGATTTCATCAAACAATTCGTATGCTGGAATAAAAATACTTGGGGAAATATGAGGGGGTCTTCATGCTGGTTGACTATTGCTGGATCATGCAAAGAGAACATGAGGGTGCGTATAAAAGGAAACGGCGATAAGAATGTTTATCAGTTTGTGAAGCAAGACAGTTTCTTATTTTATTTTAGTAACAGAGAACATGAAAGTGCGTTCCAAATGTAACACCGATAAGAACATTTTGTGAAGCAGTATAGTATTATTATTTTACTTCACTTCTGTATGTTGTGTTTCACTAATTTTGTTTTATTACATATTTTATGTATTTAAGTTAATGTTTATATGTACATTTGTTCGTTCCCTCACTCACACCTACGCAAAGCTGAATTTCCGAGCAACAGCTGTAGATCATACGTCATAATGTGCATTCTTAATATTAATTATTAATTATTTACATTACTATGTGCTTCAATATGATTAATGTACTTTCAATCAAGTGATAATTAGTTAATTACTTTTTACTAACGAAGCAGTTATATAAAAACTAAATGTTTTGTGCGAACTATTTTTTATTCCAATAACGTATCAATGAGCCTCCATTGTGTCAACGAAGAGAGCAGCCATGAGTTAGCGCGAGGAGTGCAACTTGGATAACGGAAGAGACTAGAGCACTCGACGAATGACTCCAATATTTAGATAGTGCTAAATGCAAACGCAAAGGTTTTAATGTAATTTTTTGTACTAAATGTTTCAACTAAAAGTAAGTTAAAAGGAAGATTTCAATATAAAAAGACTTCTGAGTTATGATTATCTACTAAATCCACAAGAAACGTAGCGAAACATGCAGTACTACTGAAAATGGAACTATCATGTAGGAGGAGTCTCTTCTTGGAAGCTGCAAGACATAATTTTTCCAGTGATGGTGAAAAGAAGAAGATAAGTACAGCCTTCAGAATTCTCTTGAAATTTCTTGAATTTCCGTAACCACAATAACCGTGCATTTTTGTCGACATCGTGTCATGCGCGACCGAATCGATTCCTAGGGGCCATAGTTTTCGTAACAAAATCTATTTTATGTGAAGTGTACAAATGTGTTTCTAATTGCCTGACATTTAAAATATATATGCATTAAATATGTGCGATCAGTATGATTATTTTAAATCGGCCAACAACTACTAAATAGTGTTACTGTGTGTATTTTCTCGTGTTCTTGTCTATTGTGGAACAGGATAAGTATTAGTATGTGGTACATGCATGAATTAATATTTTATTAGGTTACAGTTAAAATACATTGCGAGTGGCGCAGTGCAAAGGTACATCTCTCTCTCTCTCTCTCTCTCTCTCTCTCTCTCTCTCTCTCTGCAACCATCCGGTGTCAGCATTGTCTTTTACCCGCCCCAAAAGTGTTCTTTCGAAATCATCGATGAGAGATGTATTATCGATATAGCTGTAAGGCTCTTGACTCGCCAGTGACGGTGGGCACATGACTCAGCCTTCTTGTGGTAATTTAATGCACCCGAACCTGATGACCGTGAGTGTGTATTCTTCCTTAAATTACTGGTGTTCTATCTTATCATTACATGACCTTTCCTCATAGGAACGGACCCAGGATTACGATATATGACTTCTCTGAACTGGGATAGGGAAGAACTGAATCCCGGCTACTGTCATAAAATGGCTTATCCCAAACAGGGACATACAAGGCTGGAATCCCAATACTGTTATACAGTAATTAAATAAAGAACTCCAAACATATGCGCAATTACATTATTTTGCTTCAGTGTAACCCCATTAGGCAAAAGGTGTTTAATAGAAACTAAAAGGAAGTGGCAACATCACGCTAATCAATCACTTCTACCATTAATTCGTATTAAAGAGTGTTTATCTACATACAAATATTTAGTTAATGGTAAGATAGATTGATATGCTGGTCAATTTTGACCTTAACATTTCATTTAGCACTGATGCTATGTAAGGCGTCGATTCACAGCTTAGCCGGACGTCAAATTCGAACCACATGAGCTCCCACAGAGAATCGAATCCAAGTAACCCACATACACTAACCATATAACAACGAGTTTTACCTAACGACCGGAAATACAGTCTCACAGAAAAAATAAAATCTCAAATTTTGAAATTGTCCTCCCTTGTTTATTTGAATGTTACAAGTTTTTTTCCTGGTGATACAAAAAGATTCAAAAATAGTACAAACCTCTGACGGAGTAAAAAAATCGAATTTGAAGATGTTGCACTACAGGTGACAAAAGTGGCCTAAATTTTGCTTTTTATATGCCTTGTTAATTTAAATGGTACACATTTTTCTTGGTATTATAAAAAGGCACACTTTGGAATGGACCCTCTTGTATTTATTTCAACGGTACAAAGTTTTCACTCACCTAGTGGTACAAACAATTGAAGAATAGTACATAATTCTGCGCTAGTTAAAAATCAAATTTAAAGATCTCGTACTACAAGTGATTGAAGTGGCCCAAATTTTGAAATGACCCTCTTCGTTTATTTGAATGGCACAGAATTTTATCCTGGTGGTACAAAAAGGTACGAAAATAGTACAAAATTCTAAGCTACTTAATATTCAAATTTCAAGATGTTGGGTCCATTAATGTGCATATGATGTTCTTTGAAATCTTTAAAATGAAATGAAATCTTTAAGTTTTACGTCCCACGGTTATGCCGGTTAGGCTAAAGCATATGATGTTCTGTATACAATTTGCACTCTATGTTAATTTAATTGTTGTTAATTGATTAAATGGTATTCATTAGTTTCTTACAGCAGTGATTCAGAAACAGAAGATCTGTCCTTCTCGGATTTGTAAGACTACTAACGGAAGACGTTAGAATTTAGTGAATGCAGCTGCTTTTGCCTATCTGAGTGTCCTGGAGAGTAGGTTCTAGCTCAGTTTCTTTACATCAGAGGCGACTCGTGAAAGCTACCTGGAGTACTATTTTGATACAAAAAATTAGTACTAAGTGCCATTTATCCGTTAGTTTGAAGTGACAGAACTTCATTTCTAACTTATGTAACTTCCTTCATAAGAAGCCGTGTCGCTAAATCAATAAAACAATAGTGTAGTAAGTTGAGTTCTCCCAAGCGGTTCAAAAAGTATTATGGCAAATTAAAAATTAACTCTACAATAAACGGTTAGAAAAAATACACGATAGGACGAGCTTGGTCTAGGACACCAAAACCCCATTATGTCAATTTATTGTACGTGTTATAACGTATCCATATTGGATACCCGTATTGGATATCCATATTGAATCTCACCATCTAACGCATCAGCTACTGAATTTACACTCAGAAAAATATGGAAACGGTAGGAGGGGGTTCCGTTTATCAGAGGAATTTCTTTTTTATGTGTTGCTGCTTAGCTTGGCATCTATGTTTGATCCTGTGATAAGGTAGTCCTGGAACTTTTGTGCCACAACGGGCAGTTGAGGAGATATTCTCTCAGATAGCGGCGATAGACGATTGCATTAAGCCTGGTAGCATGAAGCTGCCTGCTCCAGTGGAGCAGCGCTGGATCATCAAGTTTCGTCTAAAACAGGGCGTGAAACCTGCTGAAATCTTCACAAAATTAAGTGCGCAATATAGGAAAGAAACTCTTTCTCAGTCACAACTGGACGAGTGGTGTTCAAAATCGAAGGCAGGAAGAGGTTACGTTCTGAACGTGACCCACGTCGAGGTACAAAACCCAAAGGAACCAACATTCATCGGGTGGAGCACCTCATTTTGAGTGGATCCAAAAATGCTAATATTAGACCAGAAGCAGTATAGGGAAAAGTATCTACAGTATTTATAACGATTTCAGAGAGAAAGCGAGAGATTCCTTGCCAAGATGATTACCTGCGATGAGAGTTGGGTACATCATTACACCCAGAGTCAAAGCGCCTCAGCATAGAGTAAGGGCATCCATACTCGCCGCGGCCGAAAAAAAAATAAGGCACAAGTGTCCGCTGGGAAAGTGATGTTCATGGTGCTCTAGGACAAAGAGGGGTGATATGCACTGATTTCCTGGCATGTTGGATCACAATCAATGCAGTGAATTACCGCAACCTCCTTCGGACCTAAATGAAGAGAGGCTTTGGGAAGAAAACGGCCAAAGATCGTGAAGGATAGTGTCATCATTCTGCATCACAATAAGCATTCTCATATGGTTACGACTATTATCATAACTATCACCAAGCTTCGTTGAGAGATCCTAGACCATCCCCCGTACAGCCCCTTTCTGTCACTTTGCGACTTCCTCTTTTTGGTTCCCTTAAGAAGCAGTTTGAAGGACAAAAATTCCATACCGACAACGAAGTCAAAACGTGCGTGCCAAAATGACTGAATGATCGTTCCAAAGAATTCTATGGTACAGAGAAAGGACATTCCCATACCGATGAGACAAGGTGTACATGGGGAGTACCTTGAAAAAGAACAGTAATTGATTGGCATGACTTTCCTCTCTATGCAATAGAAAAAATGGAATTCCGATTACAACTTAAATGCCCCTCATACTTTTTCTGCATAAGAAATGTCTATAAATTTTCTGCGAAAAGGCAAATGAGATTATATGTATAGGCACATATGTACACTCATGCTCAAAATAATTATCGCACATCTATATCTGTCTTCCTGTAGCAATATAAATTGATAATGATTTTTAGGCTACTTTTAATACGGATACTATGTGTATAATCGAGAATTGTATATTCGTGGTAAATTTCATAGGAAAAGAATTGTAAATACGAAAATTAGAATGAGTAAAACAAAATGTTGCTAAACGAACAAGAAAGTTTTATTTTCGTTATATTGTTCTTATTTACTGCTCGTTTGACATGAAATTTTTCACATACATGTCTTTGGGAAAATTCATTATCAAATTATATTCCTACAACAACATATTTATAGACATGCGACAATAATTTTGGACATGAGTGTACATAGTAGTAGTACATCACATTTCTATTAATATTGTTATTCTTGGACATCTTATCTCAAATTGTTGAGCAGATCTATCTTGCATTCTAAAATTGCAACCAAAATATATACGTATCTGTAAGCATGAATAGTGCTGGAATTTATTCATCCAACTATGGAAACATATCAATTTGAAACTTCCTACTGTCTCAGATTCCTGAGACAAATAAAATTCCATTATTATCTCTGGACTTATGAACTGTGTATAAGATTATGATTTGATTTAATGTTGTTATACAATCTTGATTTTACTTTTGCTAGAATTTCTTTTTTTCTTTAATTGGTGTTGTTATATATGTGATCTCTAGAATATATAAACTATATTTACCGCTATAACTTTAAGTCTCTCCTATTTTCTCTATTGTTTATCTGATGCGGGATGTTATTATTGTTTTATGAATTCTAGATTGCGTTATTTTTACGTCTCAAATTTATGTTGATTATGAATCTTTTCGAATTCCTTGCCGCGTTAACGCATCGGTAGCGTGATTGTGAAAAGTACACAAAACGTTGCGAAAAAGTTAAAATTGACTGTTTTCCCGAACTGTAATAATAATTGGATGGGAGGAGCAAAGCATGGTCGTTGAATAAAGTAGAACTGCATAATGTTTGTAGATACGATTTGGACTTGCGAAATATTGTATCAATCATTCATGTATATTGTTTATTAGCATTATGTGGCTTGCACTGAACATCAAAAGTGATCGCCATAATTTTGTGCTTCCTCATTTCATAGTTTGATAAAGCGTTGTAAGTTGAATAGCATATCTTTTTTATCTCAGTGGCATCTCTTACTTGTAATCAAAAACTAGTATCACAATTTGATGCAGACGTTATACTCACCTCCATGTAACTCGATTACGTTAAACTTTGAAAATACTAAAGGTTTCAAACTAGAATATGAAGATTTATTATATTCTTATGGATAGCCCACAAACGGATACTGCTTCTTGCGAGATCATCAACGCCAGGTAGTGCCTGGCTTCATGAAAAGAGAAATAAGTTATCATTCGTACTCACCAGATTCTTGGCATTACAATATCCATCCAGGGTTGTGAGGGTAATTGGGGAGATACTTGAAATAAAGGAGCATCAAACTCCAGTCTCGTAAACAAGCAAAAAGGACGAGAGGAGTCAATATGCTAACCACACATCATCCACAAACTGTGAGTACTACAAGCCGACTTTGGTAGGTTCTGGTCCGTAAGGACAGTCACGCCAGGAATACAGATTTCTTAAATTATATATACAGGGTGTTTCTCAACAACACTGATAACATTTGGGAGGTGATTCCTCACACTAATATAAAACAAAAAGTATAGACTATACAGGAAGCACAAATGTTTCCTTTCGAAGTTACAGGCTGCCGAGAACGTTAAAGGTCCACAGTTCCAAAACTATGGGACCTACCCTAGTTGAGTCAAGACTTATATGTGCCCTATCCAAATATCCATTCAACGGTAATCCTGCGGTAATTCCGCAACAAATTTTATAGAAGTAGTTGGTGATTACTTCAAATTATATGACCATAGCCAAACTCGCTCTATAAAAATGGTTGCGGAAGTACAGCAGTGTTCTGAAACATGGATATTTGAATAGGGCACATACCAGTTCCTAAGTAGTCTTGACCCGACTGCGGTAGATGCCATAGTATTGGAGCTATGGATCTTTAAATTTCATGTCCTATGTTTTTCGGCAGCCTATAAATCCAAAATGACGGATTTCTGTACCCAGGTTGGTCTATGCTTTTTGTCTTATCTTTGTGTGAGGAATCATCTCCGAAAAGTTGTCGGCGTTGTATTGAAGCACCCTATATATATGTATATGTGTGTGTATTACAACAGCTCTTCAGAAATGATTAAAGACATAAAATAAGGGTTGTATAATATTTATTTATTGTTTGTTTAAGCTTTTAACCATTATATTTTTAAGCTATTAGTTGTAGTCCTACAGTAATGATAAATGAGATTATATTTCTTCAGATAAATCAATAATGTCAAATTTTATGAGTGAATTATTACTTACAACTGTAATTGAATTTTTAAAATACTAACTTGATAAATGATTGAAGTTAAATATTATTTGTTTGAAGCGAAGTGTACCTCAACTGCTCAAACATACTGCATACATAAGTTGGAGAGTCGAGTTTAATCTGCAAAATGGTTGAGCTGGTAAAAATAACCCATTTGAGAAGGAAGCTAACTGCAGTGCATAGAGTGTTCTCATCATTTAATTACAGCCTAACGGCACTGAAAAGTGGATGATATATGCTATTCATTAGAAGTTTTCAAACGCTTATCAATACTCAGTATTTCAAATTGAAAACTTATTTCAAATGGCACTTTCCGAAAGCCACCCTACTTCTTTTATTTGTCGATATATGAGATTCCCTATTGTCATTTGAAGCGTTAACATGAGTTTTCATGTTTATGTGGGCTCATAACTCAGCAATAAATATACGATAAAAGAATTGCAAATGAAGTCGCCTTTGTTTCCTACAAAAGAGACGAAACTTCTAAAGCTCTCAGCCGGAGTTGTTGTTGGCAAGAGAGACAATTAATTGGCTAGGCATGTATATAGCGCTTGCTTGCTGTTGTCCTAAAACCGTAATTGTGCGTGGAATATGCAGAAGTAATTGAATTCCAGTTTCCAGGGTTGCCAGGTTTTAATCGGTTGCTCTAGAAACGTTAGAAGTTTTACATCTGCTTTCAAATAACGTTATAAATTACAACAATTTAGTTTCTGTTAATTATTGCAGAGCTCTTTTGCTTCCATAATCTACTTAATGCATTAGTCACCATAACTCAAGCTCTTATCGTTACAATTCCAGCAATTCTAGAATCATTGTTTAGACATCTAGCACAAAAGATATGCACAGGATAACCATGGTTTCGTCATGCAGAAAAAGAAAATAATAACTATATCTCATGTGAGTGCTTTCATTGTATTTACTTTTCAGGAAATTTTCATCAAGAACTTTTGGTTTTTCAACCTACGATTTATAGTAAATTTCCGGTGCTCTTATTCAGGCTTTTCACGGTAATAAGCGTCCGCAATTTTCGGAAAAGGTTAAAAAAAACATTGGTTCAAGCATAGAGCGTACACCTTTTTGTGAAGGGACCTTAGAAGCAAAATGTTAATTCACTTCATACCGATATGGATTGAATGAACCTATCTTTTCTCTTAAATACCCCCTTTCATTCTCTCATAATCGTCACATTTTTATCATCATCTCGCCCGATTTTTCACATTACTTCCTTACACGGGCGCCGATCTTGGGGGGCAGGGAGAACCAGGCCCCTATTCTATATTTGAATATGCAATATTAGGCATAATTTAAATGCAATGTGTCTTAAAATCCTCATATATATATATATACCTTCTGTATCTTAATGCCCCCCCCCCCAAAAAAATACAGAGAAATCGGCGCCCTTGCTTACTTACACCAGACATATATAGGGTGTTTCGAAACAACATTGGGAAGGTGTGGGACATGATTCCTGAAACCAAAATAAGATTTTTTTAAAAAATATAAACCAACGTGGGAGCAGAAATTCTTTCTTTCGGCGCTATGACCAACCTAATATTTTGTCAAGAAAAATACAAAAACAACCATAACTCGAGACCAAAATCGAGACTCGGGTCGATGTCAGGTAAAATGGAATGTCTATTATTTTTAGTCGTAGGTTCCATTAATGATAACTTGGCATGGTGCAAGATCTGTGCAAGGGTGGCCCCTAAAACAACTGCTAAATTCCTAGGGTATATTATCAAAAGTTGAAAGAAAAACTAAACAACACCCAACTATAAAATTCCAACAAATAAATATAATTGCATTGTTTAAATTAGAAAAAAAATCTGTTATAATTCTAAAGATGTCCAGATACATAATTTATCTACGTAGTTTGTCAGTTTGTCTACGTAGTTTGTCAGTCATAATTTATCTACTCAGTTCAAAATAAATTATCAAAGGAAGAACTAAAGTGGAACGCAGTTTTTAATATATCGCGGTTTTATCTTTCATTCTAATGAAGACAGGTGAGAAATTTAAAAAAAATCGTTGCGAAAGAATTCGTGGAACCAGAGTCGGAGGAAGTGGAAAATGCTCGATAAAACTCATTGACACGATGCTACCCGTCACAAAGTTCTATGGTCTGAGATCGAACTAGAAACCTTTCACACAAGAAATGGACACTCCAACACTGAACTACCGTGCTCTTCTGTTTGAAGGAAGAACTATCGTTCCGACAGATGTTATCGGCCAAATGAATATCATGTGTGATAATACAATGTACAAAAAAGTACTGACGTTCAAACTGTAGAATTTGTAGGTTTCTTTGTCCGGAAATGGTAAGTGCATTTTCTAGGTCAGTTATTCTCAACTGGTGGGCCGCGTCCCTAAATGGATCACGGGCAGTTTGTCCGTGGGTCGCCGCTAAGGTGTTTTTAATGCATTTCATTATTGTTATTATTTGTAAGAAAGAATGGCTTGTGTGGGGCTAGCGGAAAGGAGGTCTTCGGGTTCAAAAGGCTGGGAATTACTTTTCTAGGTTTCTTCTAAGAAAATACAAATTGGATGAATAGCGTATAAAAGCATCTAGTAGGTTGATTTAGAAACTTAAGGTGTATTAGTCGTATCATCAATAAAAAAGTGATTCAAATAGTTCTCTAATAGTGAAGCGAGGGGCAAATACATCTACAATGACAAAGTAAAGAGTCTCATAGCCCGATGGCAAAAACATGTTATCGTAACAGGCGACAATGTCGAGAAATGGCGAATACAGGTAACTTCAATTCATATCGATAAGGTCTAGTCCATGTTTAGATATACACTTGGTGGTCTTCGTGTTAGCACATTTCACATTACAATGTATATAATTTGGCAGATGTTTTGAGATCAATTCTACAAAACCTACGTACTCATCATTCAGGCCGAGCCCCATGAACCGTTCAGTTGTTTGTAAGTATGTATGAATGAATATGAAGTTAAGTCGAATCTGCTTCCTCCTCCCCGTCTTAATGTTCTGACTACGGGTCTGACAAAAGTAGTGAACTTATCAGTTGAATAGACTGCTTTCTTGATTCACAATAACTGTACGCCTATTTCTTAACCTGTATAACAGTCAATATAGCGTGTTTTAAATTCGGAAGAAATTCACTAAAGCATTCTTAACAGTGACGACTCAAGTATTAATATCTTAATAGGTAAGCAGAAAGCCAGAAAACATTTTGGAGCGCAAATATGTGTACTCAGAAAAGGGTAGTTTTGTATTGTTTAACCTACATTACAATGAAGCGTGTCTACGGAATGGGGAGCCATCATCAAGTGCTCGTTCTCTTCCCCATTCCCCATTGCTCTTGTTATTGATTCTTAACTTTTTGATAATTCAGAGCATTGGAAACGTATTAGAACCTCTGTAGAAGGGCACTGCGAAGATAACGCGGTTGTAAAACTTCAACTAGGGGAACTTCAAGACAAAGGGGGGGAAATAAAGACAATCGTGAAGATGAAAGTGTCGTATAATAAGGAGTTCAATGACGCATTATTTGAGGAACATAAGCACAACAAGAATAGATTCTACAATTTAATAAATGAGAAGAGAAAAAATGAAGGGTTGGATGCAAGAACCAGGTACGTACATTTTTAACGAATTTGATATTTTCAATCGTCTCAGTAGGAAAAAATCAGTCTACATTGTGTGCAAGAATCGCGTGGATCCGATTATTATATTCTGTGTTATAATACAAAGGAGGTATCTACAGATGTGTTCGTCGTGAGTTAGAACAAAAAACCGGCAGCTCCGGAAAAAATTCTAAAAGTGGAATTATGTTGTTCTTGCATCCAACCCTTCAACTAAAGTGACAAATTGCTTGTAAAGTATAATACATTTTCAATAATTGCACTTACAAAAACAGCGAACTTCAACGTGTCATTCTTTTTTTCTTTTTGGAAATGACAAGTACACTCAAATCAGAGGCACAGTTCCTCCTTCGAGAGTTTATTCTGTACTGACACAAAATAAATCAAACATGTGCCTCTTTGCGTCTTCTGAATTCTAACAATGTTCTTCTAATTTGCATAATGTCCAACGGTATTTGTTAATTTAAACATTGTACTTGATTGTTGCTTATTTTCCTCATTTAAGTTTTGATAAAATACCCCAGGAATTCTCCAGGTTCTTTCGGGGTTACCCTTGCGCCGCACCTGCACCACGTCCAATTTTGCATTAAACAAATCTATAACTACAAATAATATACATTCCCTTTTATCCGACAGTTTGTTCTCGATTTTCTCTTTTTTCCGACAAATATTCAGCTGGTCATAGCGATGAAAGAAAGTATTTATACACCCACGTTGGCCTATACATTTTATCTTATCTTGGTGTCAGGAGTTATCTCCGAAATGTTGTCAGTGTTGTTTTGAAAAATCATATATAAATAAGAAACACGGGCGATGTGTACATATCTTAGAACCTTACTCATGTAAGTTATATAGCTCAACATAGGAACCATTTTGGTCCAAACATGAAATGCAACGTGACAAAAAATCGTCCATGTCCTTTGCAAAGATACAGTATTTTGATCCAGGTTCTTAACTAGGTAACCGTAGCCTGCAGAACTATACAGAGAACAGTAAAGAACTTTCCAGTTGAAACTCATGTGTGTACGGGTTCGTCGACGTATAGCTACTTTCAGCCTGTTCATGGTTTGATATTACATATAATGAGCAATACTCGTACCGTTTGCCAGAAATTCAACTTGAATAACACAATGACGGTCTGAAAACAGAGTAGTCATGAGAGTAACATCTCATGGCAAATGATGTGATCAAACTTTTTGGCTGGCGGTGACAAGAAATGTTTTATAGTATGCTCTGACCTGTTAATTCAGATTTCCATAGGGGTAGTGGGGTTTCCCTCGTCCGTTAAGACGCGATTAAGGAACGAACTTCCTTCGTGAGTATATCGTGTGAAGCGGGTCAGGGAAATTCCCGTTCGAAGAGGTTTCTGCTCCTCAGTCAGACGTTTGGCACCAGTGAGCACGTACACTTTCCTGAAGCTAAGTTGGTCATGGACGATGCTCCTCAGAGAACTATATAAAATTCCCAATGAATCTGCAATGTCATTTGCCATTACTCTTCTGTCTTCTCGAGTCATCGTATCAACGTTACGTACATTCCTGTCGATGATGGATATTGCTGATCTATTACCTATCTCATCATCTGAGATAGTCCTCCTACCAATTGCAGGTGCATTTGACTACACACGGAGTAGATTCTCCCACCTAACACTCCCAGCATGATCTTCAATCAATTCTCAATAAATGTCACGTCTTTTCTGTCCCTTGACCTTAAGAAACTAATAGCATCGCGAACCTCCTCCTTGGAGTAATTCTCAAGTCGACGTATCATCTTTTAAAGCGCTCTAGATACGAGACAGTTTGACGTAGGTTATAATTGACACCAAACTTCCCTCACCTTAGTATCTGCAACATGCAGAAGAATAATTAGCTATACAAACACTGTTGGTTTTAGAGACAGACTTACATTATTTTTAATACACTTTTGCATACGATGGATCATTTATCTCGATATGCAACTATAACTTCTAAACCAACGGATAAAAAATGCTGAAATTTTCTACGGTATAAATATCACAAAAGGCCATTTTCTAACATACTCTGAGATACCAGAAGGTTAACAGTCCTGCCACCTCAAGATAAAAATATGTTTTTCAATAAATGAATGAACGAATGAATGACTAAAGAAGGAAGGCTGCTCCAACATTGACAGCAACAAAAGAAAGATAAATTTAAAAATTCCACTAGATAAAAATCGCTGCAAATTAAGAATTAACAAAAGGATATAAAATAAATAGACGTAATAACAAAATATAAAAAGGAATAAATAGTACAAGAAAAAATAAAATATTAGTAGCAAAAAATAAATTATATGAAACTAGAAAAGCTCAAAGAACATAAGCAGCATCGAAAGAGTAAATAAAAGCAACTACCCGTCCCACAACACTCAGATCATTCCCCAAAACACGAGCAAGGGTACAGGGCAGTCATTGACATCCTCTGACATCTGAGTATTCAAAACATTCAACAAAAATGCGCTGAATACTCAGTGGGACAATTCAGATTTCACAATTCAGACAGTTCACACCTCGTATCCAATGATTGTGTGAGAGTGTCCGTAGCACAGACGTACCAAGGGTACTTCATCACAACGACTAGGTCGAGAGGAGATGCACCACTCTCCAAGCACTCGCTTCATTTCGTGGAGATTATTCTTAATTGCTAGGTTTAAATCCGCTTGTCAGTGAGAGCGCACCAATGTGTGAAAATAGTTATGAAGATCGGAGCAAGGAAGGTTATGCTTGAATGCAATCTTTGTCAAAAAGGCGTTCTAGGCAGCTGTGTCAGGATGTTCGTTTCTCCGAATTACGACATGGCCCGGCACCCAGCAGACAACGATGACACAACCATGTTGCTGTAATTGATAGCATCTCACAAGAATGCCTCGAACGACAACATGCTTACTGAAGATATTCTGTATACTCAGGATCACGCTCTGAGAATTGGTGCAAAGGAGCACACGACGTAACGAAAGCGTGAGAGTATGGTCTAAGGCAAGCTTAAGTGCAGTTAGTTCTGCAGTGAACACGGAACACAGGTAAGTAGAATTCTGAGTTGGCCTCGTCTATGCCAAGGGCACATACAACAGAATTCCCAACATTAGAACCATCCGTATAGAACACATTAAAATCGGCGTACTGTTCTAACAATGTGGAAAACTGCTGGTGGTACACCTGAGAAGTAGTTTGCTGTTTTGGGTGTTCAGACAAACTTAAATCATGGTTAGGTAGAAAAAACAGCCATGGTGGGGTAGCACAAAAGTGAATTAAAGAAAGAGAGGGTCACACGAAATCGTCGCCAAGGAAACTCTCACACGCATGGATGTCCAACAGACGTTTATACCGAGGATGTGCAGCATAGCTCTCGTAAATCACACCAACACGCACGAAAGGTCCACATTGGTGCTCAGAAATACAGCGCACATGCGCAGAATGATTGAAAAGTTCTCGCGACGATATGCTAAAGAAGGTTCGTTTGCTTCAAGATACAGTCCGGCAACGGTATTCGCCTGTAGCAATCCGAAGACTTAATGACGCAATGTGTCAAGATGTCGCAGCAGGGAGGAGCGAGTAGACCTATAGGCAATACTGTCGTAGTCTAACTTGGATCGACTTATACTACGGTACAGGAGAAACAGTATAGTACTATACTCACCACTGTGCGGTGGGAAAGGACACTAACGACATTCAGAGATCGAAGAGTATTTGAGATTTTAAATATGTGGTGGCCACGACAAGCGACGGTCAGAAACTAGACCCAAGAAACGGACAGTATAAACGAAGAACAGACGGGGGCCATCAAGATAAAAGTCGGTGTTAACAATGCTTTTGCGCTTTGGGATTTCTCGATGGAAAAGCAAAATCCTGTCCCATTCGACCTGCGAACAGCATGACTGAGAATCACTTGAAGATATCGAGTAATGCAGCGACGGTGGTGGAAGCGACAGAAAATGTCAAGGTCGTAAACATAAAGCAGACCAGACACAGGAGCCTGGATCTGCGAAAGAACACTGTTGACGGCGACATCAAATAACGTGACAGTGAAGACATTGTCTTATGGAAAGCCAGTGTCTTGCACAAAGCGCGATGAAAGAGGAGATCCCACACGCATTCTAAAATGTTGCTTACGAAGAAAATTCTTAATATTCTGTGCGATATGTTCACAAAGACTCCAGTCATATAATTGTTTTAAGATACTGTAATGCCAAATAGTGTCACACGAGTTCTCTAGGTCGAAAAATATAGCAACAAGATGTTTTCCGTTGAGAAAGGCGTCTTGAATTTCAGCCTCAAGATAAACGAGAATAATATTAGTGGATCGGAAATAATGAAATGCACTTTGATGGTTGTTTAAGAGTGAGTTCGATTCCAAACACCAGACTAGACGCTTGTTGACCATGCGCTCAAACAGCTTACAGCGTCAGCTCGTAAGAGCAAGGGGTCTGTAGTTCGTGGGGTTAGTTGCGACTTTTTTTGGCTTCAAGACTGGAAGAACCAGAGCCTCACACCAGAGCGGGTGGGACAATTTTCTAACAAGATGCGATTAAACAGTTGCAATATGCAAGCTGAGTATCGCGAGTAAGTCTGTGTAACATATCGTACGAGATATGGTTAAGCCCTGTAGTACTGGCCCCGGGAGAGCTGAATCGAACTCAATGAGCGTGAAAGAAGCGTTACCATCCTCCTTGTGTGCTGTACGGGAGCTCAATGAGTGTCGCTCCAGCAGAGGAGACCAAAGACTGGTGGGTAGTGAGCAGATTCAGAGATAGCCGCAATTTATTCACTAATTGGAGGGATTGATGCGGACGTCAGCAGCGTGGCAATGTGTCCCCATCACGATACTCATGGCAGCTCAAACACGTACTGCAAAATTTAAAAGCAAGAAAAGCTAAAACGAACTAAAAAGTGTCGCAAAAGGGAATAAAATAAAGAAGATAAAATAATAAGTGGAATGAAATATACAACAATAACAATTAAATTGAGAAAAACAATAAAAAAGGTATTTAAAAGATAAAACCTTAGCAGTAATAAAAAGGAGAACACTAAAAAGGCTCAGAGAACGTGAGCAACCTCTATGTCATTAACAAATCGAAGTACTCGGCCAACAATATTAACATTGTCCCCAAATGCACGGATAAGCGTACATAGCAGTCCGTAACTATCTGAGTATTGAGATCTGAGATTCAGGACATTCAACAAGAATATGCTGAATACTCAGGGGGACAAAACATTCTTCACAATACGGGCGGTTCAAGCCACGCAGCGAATAACTATGCGTCAAATGAGAGTGTCAGATACGCAAACACGTCAGGAGCACTTCATCTCGACGACTACACTGAGAGGAAGTATGCCACTTTCCTTATTGTAGCATAACTTCGTGAACCTTATTGTGAATTGCCTGGTCCCAAACTGCTTGCGAGTGAGAGCACATCAAGGTATAGAAATGGTGATGGAGATCAGAGCAAGGAAGACTATGCTCTAATGCAACCCCTGCCAAGGCGGTGTTCTTGGCAGCTGCGCTAGCACGTTAGGTTCCCCGAATGCCGACATGACTCAGCACCAAGCAGTAAACCACGACACAACCCAGTTGCTATAATTGATGGCATCTCACGAGGATGCCTTGAACTAGGGAGTGCTTACTGAATACATTCTGTATGCTCATAACAACGCTCTGCAAGTCGGTGAAAAGCAGTACAGGGTAGAGAAAGCGCAAGAACATGATCAAGGCAAGCTTAAGTGCAGTAAATTCAGCAGTAAACACTGAACATAGGCAATCCAATTGGAACTCTGAGCTGCCCTAGTAGCTCTCAAAGGCACGGCCAACCGAATTCCCATCCTTAGAACCATCAGCATAAGACACATTAAAATTGGGGTACTGGTCCAACAGGCTGCAAACTAATGATGGAACACCAGGGAACTAGTGTGCTCTTTCGAATGGAGAGACAAACTTAAATCATGGTGTGGGGAGCGAAGTAGCCAGGGTGGCGTAGCGCAAAAGAGAGGGCCATACGAAATCTTCGGCGAGAAAACTCTCACACCCATGGATGAACCAAGGGTGTTTACCGACAGGACGGGAAGCAAGCGTTCGTAATTCAGATCCCCACGTAGACAAGGACTAAAAGGGTGATCAGGAATAAACGCACACGTGCACAGTTATTGAGAAGAAGTCTCTCGCGTCGATAGACAAGCGATGGTTTGTTGGCTTCAACATACAGGCAGGCGATATGACTAGTACGGAACGGGCCCGTAGATAGTCGAATACCCACGTGATGCACTGTATCAAGTTGTCTCAGTAAATAAGGCCGTGCTGACCCATAAGCGAAACAGCCATAGTCTAACTTCGACCGGATTAGACTACGGTATAAACGGAGAACAGTACGATCAACACCCCACGTGCGGCGGGACAGAGTTTGAAGGAGATGTAGAACGCGGAGACAAGAGTACTTAAGATCCCAAATGCGCGGTACTCACGTCAGGCGACGACAAAACATCCGGCCTAAAAAACGGAAAGTATCGACAAATGAAAAACGAGTGCCATTAAGATACAAGTCTGGATCAACAACGCAGGTACGTTAGCGGTAAATGTGGACGCACCGAGAATTCTCAATGAAAACCGAAAAACTATCTCGTTCCACCAGTGAACAAGATGATTGATTGTCAGGTGAAGCAGTCGAATAATGACGCAAAGGTGTCGAGAGCGACAATATATTACAAGATCGTCAACATAAAGAAGACCACAAACAGGAGTCTTGATCTGCGAAAGAACACTCTTGACGGAGACAGCAAACAGCGCGACGATAAGGACGCTGCCTTGTGGAAACCAGTTTCTTGAAGAAAACGCTCGTAAAGACGAGAGCCCAGATGCACTCGAAAAGATGGGAAGAAGCAGGGCCCCACAGCAAGCGGGTGAGAAAAACTCCTCTTCCTAGATCTGATTAAACAGATGCAATAATGCAAGCTGAGTATCACGGGAGAGGTGGCGCAACATATCATAATAGATATGTTCTAGCGAGGGATCAGTACTAGAAGATTGAGAAAGTGCACAATCAATCTCAGATAATGTGAGCGGGGAGTTTAATTCTCGCTGATGTCACTACGGAAATATAACGGGTTCCGCTCGAGGCGAGGGCGAGCAAACGCCTGAGGATAATGTTCAGATACAGAGATAGACGCAAAGTATTGGCCCAAGATGTTAGCTATCTCTTCAGAGTTAGTCTCTAAGACACCATTTAGAAATAAAGCAGGAACCGAAACAGAAGAAGGACGGCCAGCAGTAGAGCGAACGCGGCACCACACAGCAGACACAGGAGTGTGACTACTCAGAGACGAAACGTAAATCTTCCAGCTTTGGTGATTTGAAACTTTGACAAGAGGTCGAACACGAGCACGCAGAAGACGAAGGGATTGAAGATGGTCGTCAGTTGGATGACGAGTAAAATTGGCAAGAGCACGCCGGCGAATCTGCAATGCCTCGCGGATCTCCTCAGACCATGAAGGAACAGGCCAGCGAGGAACATTGCCACCGCATTCCGGAATGGAACGATGAGCAGTATCAAAAACAGTTTGCTCAAAAGCCTCCGCAACAGCAACGAGAGAAAGATCACTACGATAATAAACTTACTGTGTTCTCGGAACCTACGCCAATCAGCACGCTTCAAATTGAAGCGGTTTACATGAAAATCAGGAGCAATAGGGAGACCTTCGACGAACAATAGAAAGTGATCACTACCACAAAGATCAGGATGCACTGTCCGTGTCAATGAGATCAAGAGACCAGCACTGCACATGGATAAGTCAAGGGATAGGTACCATGGGCAGTGGAGAAATGAGTAGAACTGCCATCATAAGGATAAGCAATCACTCTCCTCAAGAAATTCCGTAATCTGATACGTCGATCATCAGTACGAACAGAGCGCCACCGACGGTGATAGGCATTAAGGTCTCCTACTAGCAAGACAGGCAGCTCGAGCTGACAGAAAACCTGAAGCAGATCAGCGGCCGTAAATGCTTCCGAATGAGGAATGTATAACGAACAAATAATAAGCGGGCAAGGGAAATAAAAGAGAGAGATTAAAAAGTCAGAAGAAGATGCGTTAGACTTGCACCGCAACGGCTTGCAGTCGAGACACAAGGTATGTCTGCTGTGTATGAAGAAAATCGGAGACACATATGATAACGCCGCCAGCAGCGGGACCTGCATCGTGCTTATCACATCTATGCGCAGATTAGAAAGAAGGAACGACTACGTAGACTTAAAATGGGTTTTGCAAGCAGACAATTATTAGGGAGTGCTAAAATACCAGTTGTGTCAATTCCTAACGGTAACTATAGAAGCCATTAGGGTTCCACTTAAGGAGCTCCATACTGGAAGAATTCAACATTTGAGGCGAATTTTCCCACGGGATCCAATCACAGTCCGCTCCGTTTCCATAAAGTCGTCTTCCAGCATGTAAGCTTTCAACGAAACTGGAGGTGATTTACGTACCAGAGTAGACTTCGTTGTCTTGGAAGAAAGAACTGTATCGTTGAGCCTGGGTACATGCTGGACAAGTTTCAGACCAGATAAGGCGATCGGCGGTGGATTGGAGTACGCCGAAGACCACCACTGACGGAAACGCGTGGGATTTTGGTAGTTCGCTCGTCAAGGCAACTGGGGTCTTTGGGTCAGAGCGATTCTCAGGGGCATTGTCAGTCTGAGTGGAAACATCACATGTCTGTGCAGCCACAGATTTCCGGGATGTAGCTACAACGGCCCCAAAAGGGACAGAAATCGAAGATGGAATGCTTGGTTTTAAACGATGCTTTGCGTCAGCTCGACCACCATAAGTTCCCAGATACGCTTCTCCCGCTGAAAGGCTGGACAGTCCCGAGATCAAGCTGAATGCTCACCCTTACAATTACCACAAAAGGGCTTGGTCATTGTACAGGATTCCGCACCGTGACTACCCTGGCCAAAATTAGCACAAAGAGCAGCACTCGCATTACACGAGGTGCCGGTATGCCCGAAATCTTGACATTTAAACCTGTGCTGGGTACTGAGAACATGCCGACGGACTTTAAGTAGGTAATAGCCAACCTTGATGTATTCTGGAAGCCTGGGCAAACTGAAAGTAAGAACCGGTGATGTGTAGCAACAAGTTTACCTGACTTCTTACTTTTAATTCGATCTGCGTCTACAACGTGTTTATCTGCAAGCTCCGATTTAATCTCCTCGTCAGTGGCGTTTAGGAAGTCCCAACATGGTATTACGCGGCGAGAGACGTTCATTAGACGACGGGATTCCACCGTGACGTTCACCGGTCTATTTAGAGTTAATTTAAAAAGTTTCGCGGTGTGGTGCTCGTGGACAGTTTCCATCAGTAAAATGCAATTTGTTAGTTTCTTAATATTTTTAACCTGTCCGGCGTTATACGTAATGACTTTATGAATAACAAAAGGGGACAAATACTTAATACCACTCGGACAGTTAGTTTCAGCACTGGCAATATTTCACTCTTTATCTTTAGTTATAAGATAACGGATTACAGGAGTCGCGATACTTGTCTTTCTCACACTCTCTGTTCCAGAAGAAAATGTTTCAGACTCACGTTTTTGGACCTTTTACGAGAGGGTAAGCCCGGACCCGTTTTTAGTGTTTTTGTAAACATAAAAAAGTAGGATTGTAATAAACAATTAGAAAGAAAAATGGATGTGGAACGCCGCAACGTTACACCGGGGCGTTTGCTGGGGAACTTACGCTAACCCTGGAAATGTCATACTCACATCTACACCGTAGGAAGAGCTTGGGGCTGACGCGATCAAGGGCAAAAAACTTTCCGGTCGACATGAACGTGTAACAACGGAAAGGGAAGAAACAAAACAAAAAAGGAACCTGACAAAGCAATAGATAAACCCCCACTAGCCCAGAACTAAACAAAAAATATTTTGTTTTTTGTGCTTGTCTGTTTTAATATTTTTTTTAATATATAGTTTGCCAAGACTCAACATGCCGGACGACACAAACACTAGACGAACGCCATATCACGCCGGGAGGATGTACGTCCTCCCCAAACGGAGGAAGACGTCCACTAGACCATCCTCTTCTCTACTCTCAGCAAGTCTGGTTACGGTATTCGCGGCTGAGAAGGCATGCAATAAGGTGCAGATGAAGGGTGATATATATGAATAAAGAATGAAGCTGCTCTCGAAGCTCCACCTCATCTCTGACGATGACGGTCAGCTACATGGAAGGGGATGTTTTCAAATAGCACTACTTGAGGTTATTACGTATTTCAAATCTAAACGTAAAAGAAAAACACACAATATCACACTTGTCACGTATGTGGAAATTAATGACGATATACGATCACAAATATCGAGAAACAACCAAGTTTCAGAGGGTTTTACAACAGTAATATTGTAAATAAAACCGATAGGGTAACACACATCAGAAGTCGAATATCGAATATTACTACCATTTTATAACGTATTTCAAACAAGTCGAAACAAAGTTACAAAAAATAGAAAATTTGACTTTTCTTTCAAGGAACCTTATTTTTTAAAAAAGTTACATAAGTATCACACTGACTTACGTAATGCACATAATTTCCAATAGGCATAAAGATTATGATAAGGTGTATAGAAATTGTATATACTACACAATTTAAGATATGAATATATGCTAAAATTTGATTCAAAACTATTTTTCATTAATTTTCTTCTATGTACAACGATATCTTTGGTGGGTTTAATTACAGCAAGTTTTAAGAATTGCATAATTTTAAACAATGTTGCAAATTAATAATTTTTGTCATCTAAATAACGGTTTGAGATATCAAATTGCTGCAAATCCTACTGTGTTCTTCACATGTATTGGAACTGGATGTGAAGCTTATCTAAATAGTTTGTCGAAAGTAATTCAAGTCAAGAGTAAAAGTTATTCAGTTGAAACCTTATAATTCATAAACTTCAAAGCAGCAAAAATGAACACTCACAAGGAGAGGTCCCACAAGTTGGCGCTCAAATCTGATTGCCACATAACACATCTGACAGAGCGTCACAAGAAATTAAAATGGTCAGAATGTAAGGTGCTATGAACCAGAAGGATAGACCTTCGGAGGCTTCAATATTATAATATAAAAAAATCACGGAAATTTGTACCTTTAAAGTAAAAAATCTTGGAAACCATTAAAGCAATCAAAACAATTTTGCATAACATAATGAGAACAAAATGCCGTATGGAAAATCACAGTGTTGCCAACTCAGTAGAAAACTATTTTGTTTTAAATAACACGATACACAAATGTGCATAGATTTAACAAGCTCTATTATCACTAAGCATAATAGTGAAGTGTAGTTATACAATGTTGATTACTGTTGGAGCCACGTGTGCTGAAAATGTACAATGAAGTCTGATATATGGTAACAGAGAGTAGTAAAGGAATCTGGGTCCCATACTATAAATTTAATTCAAATGCAGAATAATACCGACAAAATGTCACCATTGAGAAACGAAATTGCGTGATGCTATTTTAGGTCCTGTGTCAGCACCGAAGCTATATAGGACGGGATCTACAGCGTAAAGTGGGATCCGAAACACTACGAAACACAAAAGATGACAATAAAATACAAGATGAAAAGTACAAGAAGAAAATCCATGTCCGAGGCGGTCCCTAATATGTCGGTTGTCTAGCCTTCTAGACCATACGAACATCACCACCGACTAAAAGCGAAATGAGGTAATAATAAAATAATCATATTTCCAATGTGAATATGGTAATAATGTAGTGTACAAAATAATCACATGGTATGTAGGAGACGAAGTAAAAGAATATGCCACTTAACATGAAAGACATAAAGCAAGAAAATACTTTACAGAATTAGAAAACATGTGTTTCTTTCCTCGAGTGTATCATTTTGTTTTTCGCGAGTTCCTGCTTATTCACCGAGGCTAATGCAAAACATCATTTTTTTCTAATGTATCCAAACGCGAGAAATAGAAATCCAATTTATAGCTGGTTGGGATGTGTGACAACTGATACTCACAGCACTTGTAAGAGTTAAATGGTAATACAGCGAAGTGAAAAAGGAAGAAGAGGGACGGGCAGTTTGGCGTTTGTAGGCGGACAGAAAGGAAAATGTAATGACAAATGCACTTAGCAACGAAAGAGACACTTTTGGTGTAGACTGTTTGAATAGCGTTGTCAGCATTGATCATCGTGGAACAGGTAGTTTCTAGCGTGTATTTTTCTTTAGTGAGTGAGATATTGAAGTGTAAATCCTGTCTCATATATCTCTTTGTGCATTTTCAATTGTTATACAAGATGACAGTCAGTGATAGTTCATCTTTTAGTGGATTAGTTTGGCGTTTCGGAAGAAGTGCCAACAAGAAAAGAGATTGTGTTATTTGAACATGTATAAAAAACAACTTGTTGAAGAGGATGTTATCCTGATGTGTTTCGTATACTTCTGACCAACGAAGAGGGTTCAGATGACGAAGAACTGTCTAGTGACGTCGCAGATGAATGTTACGATACGTAATATTTCAAGCAGAATGTGAATCATCTTATGCACAAAGTGAACCACAGGATGGTAGTCATGAGAGCAGAAGTTCGTCAACTGACTGTCCCTTGCCACCGAAAACTCTAAAAACAAAATTCCTGGAAGGATATTTGGCTGATATCTATAAGATCTGGAAAAAGCAACCAAAAGAAAAAGATGGAAGTGCTATTCCTCCACAACGATGTATTCCTGGATTATCGATTCATGTGACACCTAGAGCGACTTCTAACACAGTTATGGCACAGAAAATAAAAGTTAAAAAAAAAACAGTGTTACAAAAGTTTGAAGCAACGCTCGCACGTGTGAATGAAAGAAAGCAAAACATAAGAGGCTTGACACGATAAATAGGAACGTGCTAGGAACGTGCTTGAACACGTGCTTGTTGAAATGACACGTCTAAATGCAATAATACATGCCCACACTTTGAGACTCTGGGCAATGAACTTTAAGAAACAACTCGACCGTAATGACAAGTTATTGTTCAAATCTCAGAACCTGGGTCAAAAAGTTCAAGAAGAGAGAAAATATAGTTTATCTCAAGATAACCCACGAAATTAGCAAGAGAGTTACTGGCAATGAACTTGACATACAGCGCAAAGCAAACAGTTTCTTTAGGGAAATCATATCTTTTATTGAGGACAATAGGTAGTACCCAATTGAAGTGCTGAATGCAGATCAATCCAGCTTTAATAAAGAAAATGAACTGAAATCGTTAAGTTTTACGCCCTATGATTATGCCGGCTAGGCTAAAGGAAACAGTAATGATGAGAAATGAATGAAATAATCGAATAAAGAAAGTGAGATGAAACGGGAGAATCTCGAGAAAACCCACGCACAAGGTGTTTGTCACCCACAATGCTCATTTGGAGCAAGCAGTAATCGAAAAAAGGATCCCATGCACCAGAAGTGAACACTCTACCATTAAGCCATCGCGGCCTTCCATCTACTACAAATACTGGTCTACAAAATATCAAGGCATTTGCGAGAAAGTCGGCTAACATAGCCAAAAGAATTTAAAGGATTTGCTTGAACAGGTATTATGGTCCGATTTTGCACGACAAAAAAGGATTCTTTTGTTTGTGGATTCCTGGATAGCAAATAAAGATGACTTATTTTACAATGCTGCTGTGCCTGAAGGTTTTGAGTTCATGAAGGAGCTTATTCCGTCACAATGTACTAGATTGGTGCAACCAGCTGGCGTATTCCTTTTCAGTCCATTCAATATCTTTGTTAAATACATCACAGATACACTAATGATATGTTCCTATCTGGCACAGTACTCAATCGACTACCTACGTCTTTAGTCCTTTGTACATTTTCAGTCCTCGGCTGCGAGATTTGCTAATTTGTTGAAATTTCCTTCCTTCAAATGTGGTTATTTCAGTGCTAATCCTGGCCCGTTTCAAACGAACTTGGAGTATTGTTTTGAAAGTTGACTAAGAAGAGATTGTTGTGTAACATGTTGTGAACATCCAGCTTTTGTTAAGTGTGCTCATTGCGACAAGTGTTTGCGCATATCGATATATTGTTCAGTTAACTTTTTAGGGCAAACTTTATGGAGCTACCACTCAAATTACGTATTTGCCTCCGTACTACATAGGGTAATTTCACACTGTTTATTTTGTTGTTCAAATCCGTTACACACACAGATCACGCTTCTTTGTTAATTCAAACCATTGTTTTCTTGTGTAAGTCTCTTCCACATTAAGTGTTAGCAAAATATTAACAGTGTGGCATTGATAAGATACAATTTCTTACAGGTGTAATGTTATAATATCAGTGTTACTCTGCATTTTTAATAAATTCATAACATGAGGCCTAGATTCCTTTATCACCTTTTGTTGCCACACATCAGACTTCTCCATTGTACATTTTCAGCACTTGTAGCACCAACAGTGTATAACTTTGTATCACTACATTTCACTGTTATGTATAGTGATGATAGTGCATTTAAACCTATGCACATTTGTATATAGTGCTATTTCAAACAAAATACTTCTATGATGAGTTGGCAACATTGCTTCATCTATGGCAACACTGTTTATGGTATACGATACCACATTTTCAATCAATATCGATACCATATTTCTAATAAAAAATAAGAAATACAAGGACTTTTTCATTGCTTAGCAGGAAGAGGAACGACGTGATTGTATGGTATCAGTGGACAGAACTCGTAATCAAAAGGAAGCCAAGACTGCATGAATTGATGGAGGCAAGTACCAGTACTAATACTGACACTCACTAACGCAGTTACGCTGTTTCTTTCTAGCGATAGTGACAGTAGCAGTAATTTGGAATAAAGTAAAACGTACTCTGATGACGAATAAAATCCTACGCAGCAGCATACCCCGCAGAAGTTCTCAGACACAAAAGGAAACCAGAAATCTTGGAAGAACCTTGTTATATCCAAACTTGCTTCTATGTTAGGTAGATCAAAATTAACTGACAGAGAAGCAACTTTTATTATAGCAACAACAGCCAAAGGTTTGGGCCACAGTCTGGACGAAGTTACCCTCAGTCGTTCATCAAACGAGCACGCGAATACAATCGTCTTGAGTCAGATGTCATCATAAACAGCAAGTTCCAAGCAACAAGCGTCCTCGTTGTTCATTGGGATAGAAAAATTCTACCGGACATAACAGGGAAATAAACTATTTGTTAACTACCTGTAATAGTATCTGGCATAGAGAAACTCAATTGCTCGAAGTTGCAAAAAAGAAATTTAGAACTGGACAAACTCAAGCCGATGCCGTGCTAAGTGCTTCATGGAATGTTGTTGACCAGGTAAATTCAATGTGTTTCGATACAACTGCTAGCAATACTGGTCGCTACAGCGGCGCTTGTACCATAATAGAACAGGAAATTAAGAAAAGCCTTTTGTATTTAGCTTGTCGTCACCACACGCTGGAGATAGTTTTGGCTGCAGTTTTTAAGGGATGTATTCAGGGAAGTATATCTTCCGGTCCAGACGTAGCAATATTCAAGCGTTTTAATGAAGCTTGGATCACACATGCTATGATTCAGTAGAAAGAAACGGACGAGAAACAGAAATACCGGTAGTACCTATTTCAAGTTGTTGAGAAACACAGTAAGTAATATCAATACTGTTCAAAGAACACCCTACGCACATAAAACTAAATATGTAAAAGTAAAGTATAAAACTAGATTATACAAATAAACTTTACAAAGTTTTAATAATGTACATATAATCAACAATAACGTGCTTTTACGTATAATCGTGCAATATGTATATAACAAAATATATAAATATATATGTACATGTATAATAATGTGTATATATCAATACTATTCAAAATTTCAATCGGCTTGCGCAAACATTAAAAATTGTCGTAAAAATTTAAAATTTAACCAGTGTGTCTCTTTTCAGTCGTGTAATAAATATTAGAGGGGCCGCAAGAGAAATTCAGAAAAAATATTTTCCCTAATTTTTGGACCACCCTAATATATATATATATATATATATATATATATATATATATATATATATATATATATATATATATATATATATATATATATAATTTTGAAGCCCAACTTTCACAGAAGTTACACATGGATTTCTGTTTTTTAGACTCTGTTGTCAATTAACTTCTGTCATATGAAATGGCGAGCATACTCAGATGTTAGCCCACATGTCTCATAAGTTGCAGCCCTGGATACCAACAAACTTGGTGGGTTTCAGAAGGTAGGATCCAAAGTATTTGGCACTTTTAACAAATACAAACGTCGGATTTGTCGGAGTAATCACGTAGTCGGGGTAGAATCATTGCTACACAAGAACTTAATGATGCTGCGAAAGTACACAAATTACATCAACAGTAAAATAATTTTAAAAAATTAAGCAAGAGCTACAAACACCGTCCCCTTTAAAAAACAAAAGCCTCCGATCTGTGCCAGAGTTCAACTGGAAGATAAATTATTTATTTTATTGTGAAAGAATTGACTTTCATAACCGAAAGCATCAAACGTTTTACATAGCTGAAACTACAAATTTTCGAAAGTATTCTTTCTCACTGCAGCAGACGAAATGACGCATGAGGGTGGAAGTTGCGAAGAACCTTCATACTTGTGCTTATCTTGTGGCAAAACAAAGTGTTCTCTCTCTCTCTCTCTCTCTCGTGGTTGGTTTGGTAAAAAAATGAATCCATTCCGCAAAAATTGCCATCTTGAGAAGGGGGAGAGAAGGTGACACATAATTTTTGTTCCGTTTCATCAACCCACACCCACCACCACCAGACACACACAAAAAAAAAATGCCGGAGCAAAGAACGTAATTATTCCGAAAAGACTGCCTCCTACAAAGAATGCTGCGTATTTCCATATGTTACGAACATATCTGTAAATGGAGCGTAGGAAAACACTTATCTCTAACGCCTTCGATCCAGCTAAGTGGGAACCGAACTGGCACCACCGAAAGAGACTCTCCTGAAAGTAATCAGCTACAAATGCAAATCTTCATCAAGGAACCAGTGCAACACAAATATCTGCTTACGTCGAAAGAATGATTGAAATGTGTATCATCGTGTCCTCACTGTCACAGTGGATCATGTTGCTGTGCTGATATTCTCGATTTATGTGACAGTGACGATGAAGATCTTGACAACGAAATGTAAATGTACATTACGTTCAGTATGTAATCAAATTTGTTTGAAATGGGCGTTGTGCTCAATTTGAATTGTAATTCGGCCTTCTTATTTATAAAAGATCAGACAGTAGTTTATTGTTACTTTCGTTTTAACTGATTTAATTTGTATGGTAATAGCTCTAACGCATAATTGTACATCGAGAAGCGTGCATTTCTTTCATACTGCAAAATATTTCAAACATAACATTTCACTGAATTTATAATGTCTAGAATTGTTGTATATTTCTATCAGAATGTATTTTGCTACATTTTTTCTTGTGTTACGTGAACGAATAGACATTTTGTACCACCCTGTATGTGTGCATTGATCTGTGACTAAAAGAGGATGTATATATGTAAAACTGTACAGTCTTTCCACTTTGAAGTTATTAAAGTCCTCATGTGAGTCAATTTTACTACGTAAAGTTAATATACATAATATTTTATGTACTTTATATGGTAATTTCAACGACTTTGCACCACCCTGTATACATTATCCCAAATATTGTGTAAATTATATAATATTGATAACTGTTTCCCATAGTTGATTACTGTTAGTTAATAAATTAGTTGCAAATTTCTATGAATGTCTCCAAAATTAGACCTATTTTTGTATGTTAGCACTTACAAGAAACGGGGTATACTTCAAGAGCATCTACGAAACATCAAAAACTTTAAATTCTTACGTGCTTACCTCAGTGAAAACTTCAATGTATATGAATTGGTATACGTTTATATCTGGAAATAAGACCACCAAAGCACGAGTGAGCCTAAAACTAGATACAGATCTGGAAATTTTGGAATGTAAGTGTTCGCTAAAGCATATTATGTATGTATGATCAGATTAACTATGGGTTGCACGCTGCATATTGCCTTCCTTTTTCTCTCATTCTTTTGATATTATGTTTAATGACATCTTAAAGTTGAAAAGCCATGTACATACGCCTTCAATAGTAACCATAAGAAGATACAGTATATAAAATCCCAAAGTAAATTAATAATTATTAAAAGAGGAATTTTAAACTAGTACATTCTTTATTCAATTTCCTTACTGGCATTTCTATGTGATCCTCACTATTTTTTAAAATTTATTTCTGTCCTCCTCCTTTTGTTTGTTCTCATGAGACGTTACCTACTTGGATTCTATTGTTTCCTTCAACACATTTCTATTGTTTTTTTCCTGCGTCAGTGGCAAATCCTTCAAATAGTTTTAGTTCTCTTCGTGGGAGCAATTTTCAAAGTAGATGGGGTATAGATGAGATTCGATAAGAACGAAATAACGTTCTTTTTTTCTCTTTTCTTCTCAAATGGAAAAGTATAAAAGAGGAAAAGCATGAGAGGAAAAATAACATCAACGAGAAAAGAGAAGTTTCAGAATATCCCCCTGAGAACGTCTATTCAAAGATGAGGATTTTACGAAACAATGGCTACGATACGATATGGATGGAATTTCAATTTAACAGATGGAAAAGTTTATCAGTATTGTCCTTTTGAATTCTAACCTTTCATATTTAAAAAGAAAGAATAGTTACTGCAGTACATTTGAGCCTGTGAAAATGTAATGAACTTGCACAAAACTACAACGTCGTATGGAGCTTTCCTGCAATATAAGTTCACATAAAATTATTTGAGTATATATACATACACACATATATATGCGCTGGAATGAAGAAAAAAATAAATACGTATATATATGATTCTGAAGTTAGTTATTAAAATTACTATCGTCATCTTAAGTATATATGTACAAATATCTGTCTATCTATCTATCTATCTATCTATCTATCTATCTATCTATCTATCTAGATAGATAGATAGATAGATAGATAGATAGATAGATAGATAGATAGATAGATAGATAGATAGATAGATAGATAGATAGATAGATATACTACCCGCTCGGCTGGGTTAAATTAACAACAAATACTAATATGTTCCGTTAGTCAGTTCTTTTAACTAATACTGAATCGCTCTCTAATATCGGTCATTTTTATATATTTCGAGTCCCAAAATTGCCTGAATTAGGATTTAAACGGCATCGTAATTGTCACTGGTCACCACCTCGAAAATTATGGATTCGATAATAATATCGGTCATTCTCCATCATTTTTATGTATCTCTCCCAAGTTGTACCATCAAACTGAAATGATGAAGACATCCCAGATCCAAACCTCATCTATGCTGAAAATTAGATCTAGATCTGCCGGGTGATTCAAGAGTTATTAAGTCACGAACATAGTCATTTTCATATATATAACTAACTAACTAACTCTATGGCCTATGGGACCCGGAGGTTCAATGCCGCATTCACAAAAGCTCTCCACTGACTTCTATCCTTAGCTAACTGCATCCAGTTTCTACTTTGTATTCCAATCTCTGCGAGATCCATCTTAATATTGTCCTCCCATCTGCGGCTAGGTCTTCCTAATGGTCGTTTTCCGATTGGTCTTCCAGTCAAAACTTTGAAAGCGTTTCTACTTTCTTCCATTCTAGCTACATGACCCGCCCACCTAAGCCTCCTAGACTTGACGACCCTAACAATGTTGGGTAAACCGTATAAATTATGTAGTTCCTCGTTATGAAGTTTCCGCCATTCCCCATTCCCGTTCTTCTTGGGTCCGAATATTCGTCTCAGGATCTTGTTCTCAAATACTTTCAGTCTATGTTCTTCCCTCAGAGTAAGTGACCATGTTTCGCAGCCATACAAAACAACATTTCATATATATATATATATATATATATAACTATGAATTGGATATTACCTTATTTTATTATCTAATAAATTGCGACGCTAACTATTACATTTCCCTTATTATTTGCTTCTACTTACTCTTCAGTATAATCAGATGTTCTTTCATTTTCATTCCTTCCTTAATTGCAATAACTTCCACTTCAATTGCCATTTCATACTTCTCAGAAAAAAAAAATCAGATCCAAATTAAAAGTGACTATGTTTGTAACTTATAATATCTTGAACCAAGCGACCGATCTCGATCAAATATTTGACGTACATGCAGTTCTGACCTGGGAGTGTTTTTAGCTATTCACTTTGACGGTAGAACTTAGGAAAGGGGGAATTATAAAAACGTAAATAAAACTTAATTACTATTGAACCAAACGACAAATTTCGATCAAATTTTCAACATAGATGACGTTTGTGCCTGGGATGGATTTAGCGATTTCACTTTAACGGAACAACGTAGGAGTTGGGGAGGAGGGGGTATATATATAAAAATTAATAAATATAAAAATAAAAGTGACCATGATCGTGAGTTAATAACTCTTGAACCACCCGATCGATCTCAATCAAATTTTCAACATAGATGGAGTTCAAACCTGGTAAGGTTTTTATTATTTCATTTTGATGGTAGGCTTAGGGTTGGAGAGGAGGAGGGTAAATATATGAAAATGAATAAAACAATTAATAACTCTGGAACCACCCTACCGATCTCAATCAATCTTTCAACATAGATAAGGTTCGGGCCTGTGATGTTTCCATCATTCTATACTTTCACGGCGAAGTATAGTGGAGGGGAAGGGGGACATATATTTACAAAACAAAAACAAAAGTGTTTATCATGCTTAAACCATCAAACCCATCTTAATCAAATTATGAATATAGATGAGATTCGGACCTGGGGTGGTTTTTATAATATCCCATTGACAGTAGAACTTCGGGAGGAGGAGGGGAGGGGAGAGAGATATAAAAATAAATAGAACGTAATAACTCTTGAACCACCTGGCCGATCTCGATCAAGTTTTCAACAGAGATGACGTTCGAGCCTAGAAAGCTTTCTTTTAATATTTTCATTTTGACGGTAGAACGTAGGAGATGGAGAGGGAAAGGGAAGATTAATATATAAAAGTAAATAGAACCTAATTCTTCAAACACCCAGCCGTTCTCGATCAAATTTTCAACATAAATGACAATTGGGACTGGGATAATTTTTTTCATGCCGTGTCCCGCAACATGAGGAGGGAAGAGGGATATATGAAAATCACCGAAAATAAACAATATCAAAGGGCGCTTTAGTAATAGTAAAATTAGAACATATTACTATTTTTCCTTATTTTAACCCAGCGAAATCAGGGCGCGTCTTAGATTCAAGAACGTCTTAAATTCGAGTCATTATCGAGAAATTCTTAATTAAGAATATTAACATGTTATTAAAACTACATTGCTATCCATAAATATTTTTAATTTTGTATCACATTCAATCATTCAGGTAACAATAGTGTCCTGAGCTTGCGCAGGACGCACGGATTTGCTACTTATTATTATTGTGCTATATATCCTCGTCAATATCCTTAGGAACGAGAGGCTACTTACTTCCTGTTTACACCAAATAATCAATCAATTACACTTGCTTCTTATACCTTTTGCATAAACAATATTTCATTCGTATTATAACCTAAGACAACTAAACGTTCTGATAACAAACTCTCGAATGATTACTAATATTTTTACTGTAGAGCAGTTTATGTTTAAATATAGACTATTAAATATATGAAAGAAATGCCGAAGTCCCAAAGTTTAGTTGAGCTTTAGATGAATATAAGGAGTACTTTTTACTAAAAAAGAAATAAGAAGCAATTGTAGATAATTGACTGCTTTAAGTTAACAGAGGCGGGATATGATAGTTTCTGCAACTTCCGACTCGTATAGACGGAATAAAGCCAATATTGAACTCAGCGGCGCAAATCTGTCTTCAGCATTAGTGTAAAACCTGTCGCATAATCATTTTTTAAAGCAATGTTCAAAATATTTATGAAGTTGAAAAACAATATTGAGGAGGATCAGGGAGCAGAGTTGTTTTCAATATTGGGTGGTGGGCAGATTTGAGGCTTACTCGGGGGGAGGGGGGAATGAGACGCATATTACGGTAGATGAATTTGATTTCTGAGATGAATTTGTATAGTATATATCATGCAATCAGTGGCGTGAACACATTCTGAAATCTGAATACATGCTTAGTTATAATTGGTAGGTTTCTACTTAGGCATCCACAATGTAGAAGAAAATCACATTTCGAATCGGATTATTGGGGGACAATTCCGCCAGTGGATTGCGCCAGTGATTTAACTTGCTCTTACAACACAAAATTCATATTAAAGACATTTTTTCTCGTTACACACTACCGAATTTAATGGATAAATGCTGAAACCGAAAATAGGTTTTAGATTTCTACTACTTGTCGTTTCAACACATAACTTCCAACTGAGACTAGTCTTATTCTTGAGATGGTAAGTTCACACGAAAAAACCATTCTAAGAAGTCTAGTATTACGATTTTCTTAATTCCATGGGATCAAATTGAAGAGAGAGTTTGTTGTGGGTTTCAATCACTTACGGTTTCGTTAGAATAGTGAATGCGGAGATGCTGAATCAATATCAACGAAACGTTTTTTCTTTATATCTGCACATTTTGCTCTATTGCAATTAAACGTTTTGCTGAAAATGGTAAATTTCTATCCTTCTGGTTGGAATGAAGAAAGAAGAAAGGGCAATGGAAACTATTTTTGGCACACTAAATTCTAATCAGAAAATAGCTTCTTGTTATTTTTAATCTTTCTTTTCATTATTTTCGAGCAATGATATGAAGAAGAAAGTATGGTGATCATTAAAAGAGAGCGACTGCAAGCTTTCAAACGATTTACATGTTTCGAGGTCATAAAATATTGACAAGTGATTTTTGAATATCTGTTCGTCCTGATTTGAATATGTCCATCCGACGAGAAACCATGTCTTTCAACGTATCTTCAACAACGTTTAATCTTAAAGTTTCAATAAAATTTTCTAGAGGAGTTTTTTAAGGAGTTTTATGGTCCCCTAAAATAAGGATAGTTTACAAAAATGTGGCATGTCATTTCTCTGGAAAATTCCAGAAGTGATAGTTTCCTACTGGGGATGAGATTTTATTGAACAATTTTCACAAAGGGTAGTTTAATTTTGTGAGCAAGTTTCGTTCGGTCGAAATTTTCCGAAAATGCTTTACACGCGGGGGTATCGTAAAGTTTTAATTATAATAGTAGAAAGATAAGGACAAAGGTATTGTTATGATTTGTAGTTGTTAACCCTCTCTATGTAGTCATCATAGAAAATTTACACATTTCTCCATTGTGATTTAAACCACACTTTCACCTCAAGAATGGCGTCCTTTGTGTTGTGAAAATGGCGACCATGCAACAGATTCTTCATTTTCGGAAACAAGAAAAAGTCACTGAATGCAGGGTGGGAAAATAACACATGCTGCAATGCGTGAAAATCACACACCTTTGCTATGTCGACAGCAACTTGAGATGAATGAGCTGGCGTATTGTCAAATAGGAAAAGAACACCTTTCGAGAACATGCCGCGGCGTTTCGTTTTGAGAGCGTCGAGCAATATGTCCAGGAGTTCGCTGTAGTACTTCCCAGTGACAGTTTGTCCTTATGCAAAGTAATCTGTGAGCATTACGCCACGAGAATTCAAAAAATGGACAACATGGCCTTCTCCCCTGACATTCGATTTTTTTTTTTTTTTTTTTTTTGGAAGAGGAGAATCGGCATGCTTCCACTGCATGCTCATGGTTTTGCTCTCCGGATCATACTGATATATCTAAATTTTATCCGTTGGTACAAGATGCCCGAAAAAGTCCTCTTTATCCTCTTCTAACGGGATTAACATCTGATGTGAAAGATAATGCCGTCCTTGCTACTGAAAAGGTGTCAGCAAACGAGGACCCCGGGGGCAGATACCTTAAATATTTGAAATTCGTCATGAATAAATTTCCACACACTACCATAACTGACACCAGTATCATTTATAATCGTTTGGATGGTTACTCCTCTGTTTTCGAGGACTGAACACTCCACTTTCTTCATAGTGGCCGCATCGTTCGTCAGGGATGGTCTTCCAGGTCTTGAGTCGTTTGTGAGGGAAATGTGAAAAGTTAGAGATTTCCTTTTTCACTTTAAAATGGTGGCATAAGATGGACAATCATCTCCATACATTTCCTTCATCTCGTTACTAATTTGTCTGGCATTATTGCCCTTCAAATGAAGAACTTTATCATATATTGAAGAGAGCCTCAATCTTATTCTTCTTGGATTTTGCTCTCTTTTAGCACACCCTGTAAAAACAAATAACAATCAGGAGCTAATTTCCTTAACATCATGCACATAAGACCCAAACACAGCACTGGCAAAATCTCATCATCATATCTTAATTACTTCCTGGTGATACTTAAAAGTTTACGATAACCAGTCGTATTTTTTCGTATGTTACAAATACGACTGAATAATAACCGTAGTATAACGTAGTTTAATTCTAAAAATTGAAACAATAAGGTTTAACCTATTAGCGCATGAGGTTTCATAGAGTTAATATTTGCGTACACTTTGTTATTTTGGAGTATGATTACAGCACTTTAAACAACTGTAGCGGATTTTACCTGAAATTTTCAATTGTAGTGGCTGGCAAACGCCACAAAAATATCACATGCACGGGAAATAATTGATTAATAGCCCTATATTTTACAAATGTTGCTATAATAAATAATACTTTATTCTTCCTACAACATTAACCCTTGGTTACTTTGGTTAACGGCTTTAGTTATTGACAACGAATTTACATTTCTTTAACAGTCATGTACTTGAAACATTATTGACATTTTAATAACAATGGTCGCCTTTGTAGGATTTGCTCTGTAAAACCAAAGTGTAAGCTTTCGAGAACAATAACATCCTCTGACGACTGTTAAAGGATCGGGCAACAATGTTTTTTTCGCAAAACTTCTGGATGTGAGATAATAATGAATTAATACGTAATTAAGGCAACATCCGATTTTTCGGATCATATACACTAATGGGTGTGGTGGCTCGTGCCTTTATTTTGTCTGATACTTGTTAAAAATCAAAGGAACGGACGAACATATTATTCTGTAAGGTTGGAAGTGCTTATGTAGTATTGTTTCGATGAAGTATTCGCTTATGGATTTAGAGGAATAGTGGGAGTGAAATATGAAAGTAGAAACTATATTACTGTTGAGTATAAAAAAGAGAGGAACTTGAAGTGAAATAAATTAATAGGTTGCACTAATATGCAAAAAAAACTTGCAGTAACCTGCTAATAATGGAAGATTACTTACAGCGATGACGAGGAAAAATAATCAAATAATAAAGGAACACAAAAAAATTATTTAGTATTTAGTTATTTTATGATCCCAGCTAAGAAGTATGTAATAAGTAATCGATTAATACACGTAATACGTATTTCACTCAATGGCGTTAAATTTCATCTCTATATAATAAAAGAAATACCCTTATATAATATCTTATCTGACTTAGATAATATGAATTCATACATGTGGCAACACTGTGATGCGATTAACAAGTCTCCGCTTTATGAAACACATCATGATTTTATGATGCTTTTGAAGTTAATGAGCGTCCCGCTCGTCCTCGTATTCATCTCTATTCACTCGTGTTCTCTCGAGACCTAAAAGCGTTGGGAGAAGACACACTTCACTCATAGCTTAACCTTTATTTCAAGATCTTTCATTAACGCCAGCTAAAATGTAGTTAAATATTTTTCGTCTCCTCCGTAATTGTAGCAAATAAACTAACGAAGTTACGCAAGCCAAGGAGAAATTTTCCTCAAGAAAGATAACAACGAAGAACACTTGTAAAAACGAGGATTGTACTTTTAATAATCTACATAAGACTATAATTATAAATTTAATTAAGGGTAAATTGATACCCTGAGGCCAACGTTATTTTTTAATATTTTATGCTATAATTGGAATTATGATTGGATAATTTAAATATAATTCTAATTCATTCATTGAATGGGACATTAATTTGAAACGATCAACAACGAGAATAAAACTTAATATCACTAGAAGATATAGTCTTTCCAGCTTATAAATTCTCCGTCATTTATGTTATTACTATCTTCAAAATATAATCTAATAATTAGACCGTTAGAAATATACTCTAATAATTACATTATTATGTTATAAATATCACAGTCATGATTTTAAAGATCCTGATTATATGTTGTTGCTAGTTACTTGCATTGTCTCATATGTGGAACTGTAATTACAAGTCGTAAAAACAAAACAGAACAAAACAAAACAAAAAACTAGAATGTATCAAAGGAAATGACTCGCTGCAATTTTGCATGGACGCCGTCAGGGATCCTCCGGTCGAAACTGGGATATTTCTTTTTTCCTTTGATACTTTGTTTTCTTTTCTTTTTACGCATATCTCATCATTTCAGATTAATAGGAGTGGCCATAGACTTTTTCATCAAGAGTCGAGACTTGTTTCCTCTTCTTTCACTTAACATAAGCTTTCATATGGGTTTGTATATTCCTTTTTAATTTTATTATTTAATTTGTTCTTTTTCATTTAAAAATTTCACTTTTTATAGAGTTCCAAAGTATGTTGTCCATAAATGTCGGAATCTTTATACAACGACTATATCCTTCCGTGTGTCGATAGGTGCAAGAGCAAACACGACCAAGGAAAATAGCTACTTTTACAACAAAGATAAACGAAAATTTAAATAATTTAGTTCAATGGTAAAAAAGAATTGTTTAAATACAGATTCCGACAAATTTACGCTCATTTTAATTCACTTAAAGCACACAACTATGTTATTAGAAACTTTGTTTCTTCCCAATGCAAGTCTAGATTTTTGTTATTCTTTTCCACCATCGTAAAAACATAGATAATAAATGAAATAATATAAATTAAATGAAACAGTCTAATTTTAAGTATTTAAACCTATAGTTTTAGTCAAACGTCAAATCACAGGACATTAGCATTTGCAGAATTGATTCTTCAAACAAACTCTCTTCAAGAAGGATGCCATAAATTCTTGTAATACACATATTAGAAGAATTGTTTAATGACTATAACAACAAAATGCATAAAACAGTAGGTGTAAAGCCTATAGTTTTTAAAATTAAAAATAATTCTTTTTAAGTTCGTTCTGACAATACTCTTAGAGCATTCTCAACTAATTCATTTTTACGAAAATTTGTGCATACTAGAATAATAAACAAAAATCCTGTATTTTAGACACCGCAATAATGTTTGAAAAGTGTTGCATAATACTTCCCTGATCCTACTCCAAGATATTTCCTGTCTTGCTCCTAATGTTAAGGTACGTGTATCAATTATGGCCCAGGTAACCAATATGTACCAAAGACCATATCTCTGCAGATTTCCGTTGGTGCTACTGCATGGAAATATAAACTATACTCCCGTGACAAGTAGAAACATATTTGCGCGGCTCAGTTGTTTCCGAGTGGCGTGACCGGCAGTAGCTCAAGATATAGTGTCAACTGGAAGAAGAAATTATTCTGATGTTGTATCAGGAAGGTAAATAATGTTTTGTTTCAGTGTCTATTGTTAAGAGTCTAATAAAATGTTATGCTTGGATAATGTAGCTATGTAACATGTAGCTAGGATAATGTAGCTATGTGTTCAAACGTGAATATAATATGCGTGTGACGCAATGTATTTCATTATGTAACTAGCAACTGACCACAAAAGTGGAGAGGTCGAGTATTGCGCAATATGCTCATGGAGGGTCATTTTGGACAGCACCCACAGGGTTTAAGACACCCCATGATATAGTACTCATAATTTTCATAAATATTTAAATTCTGATACTAACACCAGAAATGCATGGAGTATAGCCAATATCTTTGGGATCAATTTTGCATCTCTTTGACTTTCGTCGTTTTCCCCATGTATCCTTTTATTCCAATAGTTAGTATCTCTTACACTTTGCACTTGTTTTGCATATTTAATATCACTGTCTTGCAATTTACAAATTTTTTGCACTAATTTATGTATTAACATAATATTCTTTTTTTCTATAGCGAGCCATGTTGAGAATACCCTGTTGGCCATATTGGGAATACTCTGTTCACAATATGACCCGCTTGCAACATTTTATTTTTTTTAATTATTAAAGTTTTATACGTCATTTCTCGGAATCAGACTATTTATTTCAATTTGCCCAAATAATCACCCAACTTGATAATTCAGTCAATTCGAACAAAGAAACAGTTTCTCTTATGGAAAAAATAACGAAGTTAAGGTGGGTCATATTCGGGCCCCCTACTATACTTTTATTATTTTGAATGCCTTTTAATCACTACTCTTTAAATATAATGTTACTACAAACATCTTGAAGACAACATGTCTGATTTTAAAGCATTGTTAATTATCATTATCAATACTCTCCACTAACTTCACCCCAATTTCCTGAATTTTACTTAACAGCTTAAAGACAAGGAAAAGTATTAAAAATGTAACACGTAAGCAAGGTAGTTTCCATATTTAATCAGTTGAGAATGCTCCAAGAGCAATGCCAGAACGAACTGAAAATGAATGGAGAGATGGAGTGGAAAGGATAACTGTAATTTTTCCTACATATAAAAGTAAATCTTTTTATCAGCATATTCTTCTGTTTCTCGCAAAATAACTCGAAAAATATAATCTCTCTATGGCTTACGGTTCCCATGACATAGCTCCTTAAATGTCTAGAAATTCGACCTTTTTTAGTCAATATTTGGAGAACAGTGACCAGTTGACCAGTGGTCACTGGTTACTATTTGATATCAAAATGTTCATTCTCCTCTTAGGTATAGACCAATACCAATATGATCTTTCTATGGCTTATGGTTCCCGAGATATGTCTCGTTAAATCTCCTGAAATTGGACATAGTTGGCCAATATCTCGGGAACGGTGAGAGAGATGTAAAAAACGCCATCACTTTCTGAGGTAGTTTTTGATGCTTTATCGAATGAAGGGATCAAAATTGAAAAATTCGCAAATAACAGAAAGATAAACACACAGACATAGAGAATTCAGTAACGAACTTTTAAAGTTCGTTGAAAATGCTATTAAGTAAACTAACAAATGTTTGCAAAACATTGCCTTACACAAAAAATTTGGGTTGTAATTTATTCAGTTTCGGTAGGAAATATTGAAAACCTAATTTATACGCTATATGAAATGCCTTGAAACAATTATTAGTTCAAATGATAGCATTCTGTAGATATTATGGTACTTACATTCTTTAGTTTTAATATTCATTATCGTAAGTTAGGTACTAGGATTGATGAAAGTATGGGTGATCCCAGCGAATAACCTTAAATTACTTACGAAAACAAAATACGGAAACCATAGAGAAGTAGTTTAAACATACGTTTTCTCTATGAATAGTACAAGTTTCGTTCTGAACATGTTTTACTGCAATAACTGTCATTATTAATGTATAAACCAATTTCTATTTACATAATTACACAAACAAAAAGTTTGACGCAGGAAAGAAAATGGCTCAATTTTTCTGTATTTCTTAGGAACAAGATGTACCAAAGATTCACTTGTCCATTCACAAACTGAAAAAACACCCATGAAAAACCTCAGTTGAAAAAAGGGAAGAAAAAACAAACTGGTGAACAATAAATAAATTTACCTCGGGAGAAATTTTTGGAAATATATTTAAAATAAAATAATGGCCGGAGAAGAACTCAGTTCAAACAAATACGAATATATATATATATATATATATATATATATATATATATATATATATATATATATATATATACAAAACGAAAACACCAAACTGACAGACCACAAATGCATGATGAGAACAAAAGAGTCGTTGTTTTGATAAAATAATTTAATTAACTCTTTTATTTTTTTCTTTCTTTTTTGTAATTTATGTCTGTCCTTTTAAAATTAGCTTTATGTTTGTTTTTGTTTGACGGGGAATGTAGTTATGAGGAAAATTAGACACAGGAAAACTGTGAATTGGTGAATTGAATTCATAGGATTAAATTGTCCAATAAAGTCGATAACTGCAATTAACAGACAGAGGTATTATGGTAATAGATCACTTAAATGTTGAAAATAAAATTTGGCATTCCAATATTACAAAGAGTCTACAAAACTAACATTCATACATATTTTTGATTTGTAGTTGAATATATATTCTGTATGAGTCAAAAGGAAAAGAAGAAACTAATGTGCTGCTATTACGTAATTGTTAACAGTAAACAGTACATGCTGAACGTATTCTGCTACATGTTATACAGTAACTTGTGCACTCGAAACGTACAATTCAGAGACAAGCAACCAAAATATGAAATTAATATAATTAGATTTGTTACTGAATTTATTTTATTAGGATGACAATAAACAAACAGTATAACCAACAAACACATTTCTCCAATTACAAAAAAAAAAATCATGTAGGTTTTAAAGATTGTGATAGTGACCGCAATGGAAACGGTGAAATAATATGGGGTGATAGATAAGTGTTTACATATATAGTAAGTGCACAAAAAAATTTAAAAATGTTCTTTAGAGTACATAATGGTATACAGTGTCTGCATGAATTTGTTTAACGAGGTAAGGAGGAAACCACTATGATCTCAGTCATTGGAACACTAGTAATCGACAAAATGTAATAATACTTCTACGATTGCTGACCAATATGCAGATATAAACTGACAATTTGACTTGCATTCTTGGGAAAAGAACTTGAAATGCTCACACTACACAGATTGACATCTGTATTTCCAATGAGGAAACCTGCACAATAGATGTGTTAAGTATCGTGCTGATGCAGAATGTTATTTTAATATCTTTCATACAGAAGGAGTAATAGATTGCTAAGACATATAAGATTATAATATTGCTTTATACAGGGTAGTAGGTAACTCCATCGAAAAACTTTGGGAGGCTTTTCCTTATACGAGATGAAAGAAAAAAGTTCTAATAGGGCCTATCCCAAGCGGTTTAAGGAATTACACAGGAACTGGTATACACTCTATCTAAATATCCATGTTTCAGAATTTACCAATACCTGCGAGACAAACGCACCATTAGTACTTAAAGGAGTATCTCTATATTTCAACTTCCTATTTACAGTTCCTTTCACCGATAACGGAGAATGGTAAACATGGCTATTTAGATAGAGCACATACTGGTTCCTGTGTAATTCCTTAAACCGCTTGGGATAGGTGCTATAGTTTCTAAGTTATGGAGTTTTGAAAGGTGATTTTTCGAATTTTCAATGGATCATAACTCGGAAAGGACAAGTTTTTCGGCTCATGTTTATTAGAACTTTTTTCTTTTATTTCGTATATGGTATCGCCTACTAGGTTTTTCGGTGAAGTTACCTACCACCCTGTATATTATCTGATCTTCTAACCTTGAATGCTTGTATTTAAATAAAAATTATTGTCGTAATATTTTCTATTCTTTCATTTTTCTAATGTCGTTGCAGACAAATTGTGCTGTATTACGTAACATCTCAATAACAACAAACTTATCCAAAAGCCACTGCACACTGATGTCTCACTGTAAAGAAAGTGTGATTGAATATGAAATTAAGCAAATTTCAACGTATGATACATTAGAGGTGCGGGTATTAGAAGAGATGACGAAAATGATCACTCTCGATATGCAAGCAGGTCTGGACTCGATGTTTCATGTTCTCATTCACATTCTTGTGTTTTCTTTAGGAGTGGAGAGTTCTATTTTGTTGGACACTGCATGTTGCAACTTTTTTTAAGTGCCTTTTGGTAGTGCTAATAAACATCTCAATTAAGATAACATCACAGTTAAAAAAATCTGCTGAAGAGAGATTATGGGACCGAACGGGGAGATCAGACAAGATAAAAGTAGATTCCGAAAAATGTTCTGAAATAACGCCATAGATCTCTGAGCTGTGTGTGCTACTTCGCCAATCTCGATTTAACCACCTATAATTTGAACCACAGTGGGATATCCAATGAGCTTTTACAATACGTCGCAGTAATTGCGTTCCACATTCGGTGCGTGACAAAATCAGCAACAAACCGTAATTTTCTGGAATAAAGAGCTTGTTCGTTAAATGCATATTGATTATGTATATTCTATGTGTACTTGTGTTCTAGCTGTTCAACTAATCACATAAACAGACAAATGGAAACACATTTCCTTAATAGAAAATATTACACCTAGAATAAATAACCTTCTCTGAGAAAGTTTTGAAACCATTAGCAATATCGTTTACGCAGTTGACAGTATATTTCTCGCCACTCCTGAATATAAAAGCCTTTTATGCATACATGTACATTTGTTTCAAAGAATTAAATGCATGAATGAATGAATGGGGAATTAATGGGGACCTCAGCATCAAGGCTATATGTCCCCGTCACGATGAACGTGGTTGCTCAGAACTAAAAATGACAGAACGACAAGCAAACGCAATAAGAGTTTAATGAACAAAAGTCGCTGCCAAATGATAAGGAAAGCAAAACAAAAGTAGAGAATAAAAGAATAAATAAGATAAAATACATAACAATAACAATATATAGAAAAATAATAAAATGTGAGAAAATATAAACATTTAGCAGCAATAAAACAGTAACAAGAAACTAAGAGCTCAGAGAACGTGAACAACCACAGAAGCATGAATGAACGCAAATACCCAGCTAACTATATCACTGGCATCCCTCAAGGCACGGGTAAGAAGACAAGACAGTGTGTAACGTTCTCTGAGATCTGAGTATACAAGACATTCAACAAGAATGTGCTGAATACTCAGGGGGACAATATACTCTTCACAATACGGACGGTCCGACCACGCAGCAGATAACTAAGCGTTAGATGAGAGTTTCCTATAAGCAAACGCGCCAGGAGCACTTCATCTCTACGACTGAGGCGTGAAGACGTTCGCCAATCCCCGAGAACTGGCTTAACTGCGTGAAGTTTATTGTCATATTCCAGGTCCCAAACTGCTTGCCAGTGAGTGGCCATCAAGCTGCAGAAATGGTGGCAAAGATCGGAAATAGGTAGAGTTTGCTCCAGTGCAACTTTGGCCAAGGCGGCGTTCTTGTCAGCTGTGTCAGCATTTTCGTTTCCCCGAATGCTGACATGACCCAGACAACGACGACACAACCCTGTTGCTGTAACTGATGACATCTCACAAGAATGTCTTGAACGAGGGCGTGTTTACTGAAGACATTGTGTAGACTCAGAACCATGCTCTGAGAATCGGTGCAAACGAGCACACGACGTAATGAAAGCGTGAGAGCATGGTCCAAGGTATGGTAGAAATAAGACAAGGTAAGTTCATCAGCGAACGCGTTTGCGTCCTACTCGCGCAATGACGTCGCCTTCGATACACGCTCGGGTTAGGAGTCGCGCTGTCGTCCGCTTGCTGCCGTGACTTTAAGATTTCTATTTGCTATTTCTAAATTAGATGTTTATTATATTACTGGAATTTTATTCCGGTATCGGAATATATTTTATTTTTTAAAAATGCACATAGAATCAAAGGCAGGATAAACCAAGTATTTTAATAAGAATCAAACTTTCACCTCTCTATATAGACAAGTTACCCGACAACCTCTGAAGTATTGTCCGTGTTTTTCTTTTCTTTCTTAAATGCTATCCCAGTAGGCCTAATCCACTTGTATTTGCCAATCAGATTTTTTTTCTTTTTACTGGCATTTTAATTCTCTCACTTCACCACTCTCTTTATTTTCTTGTAAAATATTCTTTTGGAGGAAGAACTGTTCAGTTGTTTGTTTAGTTTGTTTATAATTATGCATGTTCTAAGCCAGATAAAATATGTTAAAACTTTCGGTTCACACTTATTATCAAATTCATTTTTCATGATACGGTTAATTGTTTTATGATACTCTTTCCTTTGCAGATAAATTCCCGATGATATTCAACACAATATTTGCTAGCTACTCTGACTGTGTCTAGACGTTCCTTTGATAGAAATGTCAGTTCTCCTTTTGAGATTAATTGTATCCAGTTGTATTGCAGTCCCTGAAGAGGTTCTTTGACAGGGAGTTGTGAATATTTGATTTTTAATTTGAAACCTACCCACCCAGCTACAAATTGTAGACTTTGTTCTTCAAGGTCATGCATATTTAATGAACACATTTGACCTTCATTTTCATTTTCATCTTCTGATAAAATATGCACCAACAGTTGCACTGTTGTATTTAAGTCATCATGCGCTTGCAGTATGGATTTTTTCATATATATATCTTCAATTAATGCAGATGTTATTGTTTCCTGCTGCGTAGAAGTAGAAGATTCTTCAATAAATTGCCATTGTTTTACCGTGGGTAAATAAAACGGCATAATTCTTTCCATTATATATTCTCCTAGTCTGTACTTAAATCCTAGACTCCGGATGGTCGTTACTTGAAACCATGCCTCTGATATAAAAAAAAAGTTTTCTAAACTATCTTAATTTAATTTCCTTGTCAAGAGCAATTTTTCCTGTATACTTTTGTAATTTGATTCTTCATCAAAATGAAAGGAAAAAATAACAGCTGAAATAAACGGAAAAGAATGGACTATATTTCTTTCTTTTTCCCTGCCTGATCTAAAATAATTTTAGAAATGATAAGATTAGTAAAAACGATTAAACATGTAACATATTAAAGGGAGTTACTTAAAAATGAAATTAGTGCATAACGAAAGCCACAGCTGTGAAAATATTCAAATAAATTATCTTCTATTACCCTGATAAAGAAAATAAAGTTGACATAAATGATGAAAAATCATATGAATCTAAATATAAGTCTTCATTCTAATGAATTAAAGTTACGTGATTAATTTAGGACGTCAAAAACCAATACACAGAGATCGGTATATAAACTCTAACTCATGCAGATTATTGATTGAATAACTAGCCTTTGGTTAGCCGGGAACTTCGCATCTAGACCCCTGCATTTGCTTTTCCTATGGCCTTTTACTTCTTATATCCCTAAGTTCTCTAATCTTAAGGGATTTTGAGATATGGCTATCTTATTATAATAATTGCAACCAGTAATTTTTCTTCCCCTTTTTTTCCTTTTAACGGTAATATTAAAAAACGCTTAAATACATAGTTAAATAAAATGTTTCTACTCTTAAGGGATTTCGGGATATGGTCATTTTAATTTACCAATTACAACTCCAACCCCCCATCCTTTTTAAGGAAACATTAAAAAACGCAGAAACATGTCTTTAATTGTTTTAAATTTCATTATTTTAAATTAAAACATAAACACAAATTTTCACGCCAATAATTTTAAGGGATTTCGAGATATGGCTTTCCGATTATAACAATTGCAACTTTACCCTGGTTTGTTCCCTTCTGGGGCAAATATCAAAAAACGCTTGTATACATATCTAATTATTTTAAATGAGAAGTCCAAATACTGAATTTCATGTCTCTAACTTAAAATATTCCGAGATATAGACGTCTTATAATAATTGTAATTCCCACCCCTTGTAATCACAAAACGCTAAAAAGATGTGTATAATTATTTTAAATGAGAAGTTTATATACCAAACGTCATGTTTTTAACATTCAAAGATTCCAAGATATGGAGATTTTAAGAAATACTTTCCACTCCTCTTTCTTACTTTCCCCTTCGAATTTCCATTTTTTTAAAATGCCCTGTTGGGCGTTGATCAATCAGTCAGTCAGGACTTGTTCTTTTATATAGAGAGATACCTAATATGCAAATTAATACCAAAAATATTATTACAAAAGTAGCATTTAAAGTGGTATAACAAAGAACACGTTGTGTATACTGTATACACTATATTCATTCATTTGGTAAAATTCATATAACTATGGCTGGCATAAGCAGGGTGTGGACCTACGGACTTCTTGGGCCCAACTGCAGATGACAATATTACGCCCCTATTCTTTTACAATTGCTTAAATCCTCCTGCTTTGGAAATGAATGGAAGCTGACATTCTCCTCACCAACTTTTCTATTTCGTGTGTTTATTTTACAGTCGTACACAACGCGTGAATGCATTGTTAAAGCTTTCGAAGTCAATGTAACAAATACAGATGAGTTCTATTTATACAATATGTACAGTACGAAATGTACAAAAATATTTACATATTGAAAATGTCATTAAAAACAAAGAAAACGTAGAAAATCAACAAAAATACAACTAGCAACCTGTCATCTGAGAGGACGTGACATAGTATCTTGTTCGGAGGGTCAGTGATTTGGTGTCGAAGGTGACGTCACGCGAACGAAGAGGCTGCGCGTGGGTTTACCTTCTTTTAGTTCTACCATGGTCCAAGGCAAGCGTAATAGCAGTTAATTCCGCAGTAAAAGCTGAACTTAGGCGATGCAATTGAAACCCTGAGCTCACCTCGTCGGTCACGAAAGCACAGCCAACAGCATTTCCGTCCTTAGAACCGTCCGTATAAAACACATTAAAATTGGGGTATCGTTCTAAAAGTGCTGCAAACTCCTGTCGGAACACCTCGGATCTAGTGTTCTGTTTTGAATGAAATGACAGACTTAAATCATGGCCGTATGGTTGAAGCATCCATGGTGAAAGGCAAGGTTGAGAGGCAACGACAGAGAAGGTCACAGGAAATCGTCAGCGAGAAAGCTCTCACACGCACGGATGTACCAAGGGAGTGTAGCACGAGGACGTGCAGCATACCGCTCGTAAATGGGACCACCACGGAGATGAGGTTGACAAGGATGGTCAGCAATACAACGCACACATGCACAAAATTTGAGAAGAAGCCTCTAGCGACGATAGGCTAACGAGGGTTCGTTGGCTTCAACATAAAGGCTGGGGAAGAGACTAGTACGATAAGCGACAGTAGCTAGTAGAATACTCAAGTAATGCACTGTATCGAGTTGTCGGAGCAGAGAATAACGAGCTGACCCATAGGCAACACAGACGTGGTATAGCTTGGACCGAACAGCACGATCAGCACCCCATGTGCGGTGGGAAAGGACACAAAGGAGATTCAGAGTTCGGAGATAAGAGTACTTAAGATTGCGAATATGCAGTGCCCACGACAAGCGAGGATCTAAGACCAGACGCAAGAAACGGAGTGTATCAACGAAGGACAAACGCGTGCCATTTAGGTATAAGTCCGGGTCAACAATGCAGGCGTGCTGACGGCAGGAGTGTACACACTGGCATTTCTCGGTGGAAAAGTGAAATCCCGTCTCATTCGACCAGCGAGCAAGACGTTTGAGAGTCAGTTGAAGCTGCCGAGTAATGGCGCGAAGGTGATGGGATGGATGACAGAAAATGACATGATCGGCAACATAAAGTAGACCAAACACAGAAGTATGAATGTGAGAAAGAACACGGTTGACAGCGACAGCAAACAACGTGACACTAAGGACACTACCTTGTGGAACACCATTTTCTTGCGCAAAGCGCTCTGAAAGACGGGAACCCACACGCACTCTAAAATATCGCTCGGACTCTAAAATTTTTTTTATCGTTTTCTTTTTAGTTTTACGATTTTTTGTTTTTATATTGATAAGGACTCAACACACTGGACAACACAAACAATGGACACACACAACAGTAGGCCGGGTGGGTGCACGTCCTCCGCAAGTGAAGGAAGACGTCAACTAGACCTTCCTCTTCCCGACTCCCACCAGTCACCTGCGAGTCCGGTAGTGGTATTCGCGTCTGAGAGGGCATGCAAAAGATGCAGATGGGGTGTGATATGTGAATCAATGATGAAGTCGCCCTCTCAGATCCACCCCCTCCCTGACCATGACGGTCCACTAAATGGAAGGGGAATTAGTTGTAATGTAGATTCTAGCGTGCTGGTCTGTTGTAACAAACATTTCGCATACTAAGAGGAAATATCATTTTATCATTAATACTACCCATACATTGTTCTCAAGTTGATGGCCTCCCACTGTGTTATGCATCTAAGATATTTCTAATTTCTCTGTACTTGGTAAGAAAGTAACGTATAATATTGGGTTTCGTGTGTGGAATGTTGTAAATATATCTTTCACCAAGTAGTTACCAACAAAACTACACATGTGCTCGGTCAAAATCACCCTCTCCCCTATTGTCAAAAGCATCATGTGAATGTGGAAATATAATTCCTGGTTATTCCTCTTTTAGCGAAGTTGCGCTGACTGAAAAAAACAAACGAAAAATCATGTGAAACAAACGGAAAACCGTATAAGAGGACTGTTACAGTCTTGATTTTCTATCACTGATGCTTTAAACATACTTTACTAATATATTACTAACTAAATTCCGAGCTGTGTAATGCTCCCAACTGCATGGAACACAATATATTATAGTTTTCTGTTCGTTCGTGTTAATAGAGAACACAAGAAGCAATTTCTGATGAGTATAAAATTACATGATCATTACAGGTTTTCATATATTGGATGTAACAGAAAAGGAAATGATTTTCAAAGTTGAAATTATTTGATTAATTGTTTGAACATGAGAATTAATAATGCCGTCAGGGACAAAGTTCTAAGCTCTCGTCACGGAGTCCTAACACTGGCCAGGACCTAAGAATTTCTATACTGCCAATTTTATTGCGTATGGGAGGGTATAAGTGTTAAACAATAAAACCAAACCGATAAAGTAAGCGATTGTAATAATCACAATAAATAGCACAAAAAACTGAGTACGTTGGGAATATGTAAGAAAAGCTTATATCAAACACCAATTATAATAATTGTTTGTAAAACGGTACGTCGAAGCTAAACTAATTGCAAATGTGAGATAAACATTTTCTTATGTTTCTTTTCTTATGAAAGTGTAGCATCTCAATATTAGGCGGTCCGGTTAGTTTACTTGAATTTATAATATACAAATGCATTTCTGATCATATCAAAAGTTGTACAACTACTTGTCAAATCTTTATGATATGCGATGGTAGATGACGTATGATATACACCTGAGACAGGTGTTGACAGTAAAGACTCTTCGTGTAACACTCTTACCTACTGGTCTTCTAAGATTCATATTAACACTATTGTAGATGAAGGATGTAGAAACCTCAGATTTGTGTTACGTAATACAAAGGAATTCTATGACATAAATTCACTAAAGTTGGTATTCAATACCTTTGTGAGATCTGAACTGACACACATATCTAAGATTTGTAATCCTTTTCATAAGACACACCAAGATGATATGGAAAGGATACAGATGAAACTTCTACTAAAAAATTGTATTATAAAAAAACATAACGCAAATGCATACAACAACCATTTATGGTATAACGATTTATTACTTGAATTTAGTGAGTGCAGTTTAAAACTGGGGCGAAAAATACAGCCACAAATTCTTTTGTATACAATTATCAACACCAACGGCTTGAGTATGAGTAGGGGTTAATGGGGACATCAGCATCGAGGCTATATGTTCCCGTGGCAATTGACTCGGTTGCTCAGGACTGCAAGATTAAAAGAAGAACAGTCTAAAACGAATCGGGTTCAAATCAACAAAAAAAGCTCTTAATGAGAAGAAGAAAAAACCAAAGATAAAAGAATAAATAAGATAAAGTATATAACAATAACAATATATGGAAAAACAATAAAAGATGAGAGAATAGTTGCAGCAGAGAACGTGAGCAACCCCACAATTAGAAACAAACGGAAGTACCCTGCTAACAACATAACTGTCATTACCCAAGGCACGGGTAAGTAGACAAGGCAGTCCGAGACATTCTCTGAATTCTACTCAGAGGGACAATAAACTCTTCACAATACGGACTGTTCAATCTCCGCAGCAAACAGCTATGTGTCAGATGAGAGTAGCCTATACGCAAAAGCGTCAGGATCACTTAATATCGACGATTAGGCTACGAGGACTCCTGCCAGTCAATAAGAAGTGGCTCGACAACGTGAAGTTTACTTTCAGTGGCCTGGTCGCAATCCGCTTGCCAGTGGAAGCGCATCAGCAGAGATCGGAGCTACACAGATTGGAGCAAGCAAGACTGTGCTCCAAGGCAACAGAGGCCAAGGCGGCGTTCTTGGCAGCTGTGTCTGCGCGTTTGTTTCCCCGAATGTCGACATGATCCGGCATCCAGCAGAGGACGACACATTCCTGTTGCTGGAACTGATGGCGTCTCGGCTAAAGACATTCTGTAGGTGAACGACAACGCTTTGAGAGTCGGTGCAAACCAGTTCGCGACGTAGCAAAAGCGTGAAGCATATTCAAGGGCAAGCTGAACGGCATGTAATTTGGCAGTAAAAATGGAAACTCAGGCGATGTAAACTGAATTTCGAGCTGCCCTCGTCTGTAACAAAAGCACAACCAAGAGAATTCCTATCCTTGGAACTCTCTGTTAAATCACATTAAAATCGAGGCACTGATCTAACAAAGTTCCAAATTCCTGTTGGTATACCTGAGAAAAGGTACACTGTTTGGAATGCAAAGACAAGCGCATATCAAATCTGGGTGTACGGAGGAACCATGGAAGCAAGTCACAAAAATGGGGCAACGGGAGAGTGGGCTACACGAAATCCTCAGCAAGAAAATTATCACGCACGGATATACCGTGAACGTGTGGAGAGTGAACGTGAAACGTAGCGCTCGTAAATCTGACCACCAGGGAGACAGTCGACAAAGACCATCAGGAATACACCGCACACGCGTACATTAATGGAGAAGAAGTCTCTCTCTATGATATGTCAGCGATGGTTTGGTGGCTTCAACATAAAGGCTGGCGACGGAACTAGTACGGAACGCTCCAGTAACTAGGTCGAAAACCCAGGTGATAAACCATATCTAATTGCTTCAGCACAGAAGATCAAGCGGACGAATAAGCATACAACAATAGTCTAACTTGGACCGCATTACACTACAGTATAAGCGAAGCGAAACACTACGATCAGCTGTCCCGCTTTTATTTCCGTAAATAGTTAAATTTATTTATTTGTTGGTTTGTTTTTGTTTTCAATCATGGGACGGGAAAGTATGAATCCTCTAAATTTCGTTCCAATCGTCATATTACTCCTAGGCTACAGACGTCTTCAAGTTATTAGACTCACGCTTGAAAAATGCAAAATTGATGTAGGTGTCCTAATTTCAGAGTTCTAGAACACTTAATTTAATGGTTAAACCACCAATATAGGATCCTTCATTTGTTTACTGTACAATTGAAGTCGTGATATTACCGTTGAACAGCAGATGGTATTAGAGGGGGGATTGTCAAAGTGGTGTTTCAGTTGTAGATAGCTATTGTGGTTACTGTCAACAAGTTACAGTGTGAAGTGTTGTGGTTGCTGTCGTAAGAAGTTAACGACATTCAAAGCGTTCAACAGTTTGAATGGGAGAGTTTAAAATGATCGTCACGTGTTTTGTTTATCAATCTTTCATTCTGTGTAGTCCTGTATTTGCAGCATAATGATAAAAGCAAAAGGCCTTTCTCCGCGTAAAATGTAAGTTTACAAAATACTTCTGGTGGAAATCAGACACACACATTGCTAATCAGTAATACATTGCTACGAGAGTTGGAATAGAACAAAGATCTGTAAGTAGAATCTCTATTGAAATGATCAAGATCCAAAATAGGGTTGGGAAGTTTGGGTGAAAACCAAAGCTATCGGTAAGAGGTATCAGAAAACTAAAAAATTGGCTCTGACAAACAAGCGCAACTTCTAATAGACTTAAGCATAAAAATGGCTGCGTATGGGGAAAATTAGAGTCTACTCCAATCATGGCAAAGAAGCACCTCGAATGGCACGAAGCCTAGAATATTGGACTGCTGATTATTGGAGAATAGTGTGCTTCAGTGACGAATCATGTATCTTTGTGTCTGGTGAAAGTTCACAATATGTGCGACGTTGACCTGGGAGGAATTCAAGTTGGAATGTGTTTAATAAACGGTAAAGCATCTTTCTTCAGTCATGGTCCGGGGTGTGATCTCTTGGCCTGGAATACCGTATATAGTAGAGAGGACAATGAAGCACGACCAATACATGCAAGTTCTTCAAGCAGAACTGCTTTCCCATACTGCGCTCTGGTTTGATGACGTACAGTTCATCTTTATGCATGATGGAGCCCCATGGTAAGGGGCCAAAGCTGTGACAAAATTCTTCGAGGACAACGAAATTAGTGTTCTTCCGTGGCCAGGCACTAGTCCTGATATAAACTCGATTGAAAACTTTTGGAGCTTCATGAAAGAAAAGCTCACATTAGCACATTAGAACCAACTTCAATTGATCAAGGAGATACAAAAAAAAATAGTGTAACGGCAATAAACTGCTGTAGTATGCGTGATCACGTAACACAAGTGGTCTGGTATTGTAAGGTACTTAAGTGTACTCTAAGTACGTTCACTGTTGGTTAGCTCTCGGAGCCTACAGAATATTGAGTGAACCATTTAAGTGGATAACATTCGTAAAGTCAGTTTGTCAGGATAGTTTATACTTTTATTATTTTGTAGTAGCAACATTAGTTATCTTTAATTTTATCCCTGGACATCTGAAGTTACATAAAGCGCTCACAAAATGTAATGTGTTTTTCTTTGCAGTCACTTTTAATCTGCTGACCAGTAAGAGCTTATATCTTCAAGTGAAAGCTAGAAAACTACAAGAAATAAAGAAATATATTATATTTAATTATCAGAAGGAAAATACAACACAGATTCTGGGAAGCAAGAAAATAGAAGATTAAAGTGGCAATGGAATCAGACCACGAAAATCATTCCGCAGCATTCTACGCAAGCTTTTGTTCTGAAACACAATGTAAAGAATGCAATAAGCAATTATAACTGCTATGGCGATTATAGCAAACTGAAACGTACATTTAGCATTGCATTGAGTAAGCCACTATTTAATAGAGTACCATAACGCTGATCAGAACACTGTTTGCAGCACAACCACCACCATACTTATTATATATCTGTAATGCAGAGTAATAAAAAGGACCACGAATTTCGGGATTTTAACCATTTCTTCAATACAAATAAGTGTATGAATGAAATTTTAACACATACATAAGTAACACACTACTGAATCAACCTACTTTGTATAATTCACTCAACATATTGTACTGCCACCGATATTGTACTGCCACCTTAATTTTAAATCACGTATAGCAGCAGTCACTATCCGTTTCATGTACCTTTGTTTGTGTCTTTTATGAATAAGTTCTGGAAACGCATACGAGGGTCACTACGAAAGTTTTGAGATACGCATTGTTGTGGCACAGTATTTGAATTCCAACAATTGCGTTCGGTAGTGGAATCCAGAGCGAAGAAGCGAAGCAAGTTTCAACTCGCCTCGCTTATCGGCGTAGCCGTATCGCCTTCACTTGTTTGTTGATGTGAGCAGTATTCGGCTGTCTAGAATGGAGCTCGAAAGGGAACATTTTCGGGCAATGATCCTTTACGATTTCAAAGTGATTTGAACGAGATACAAAGCCTTGACCGTTTGCAGGGGGCATTTGGGGACCTTGCTCCTTCCTGTGCTACAATTTTTCGGTGGTTTGGTGAATTCAGAAGAGGCCGGACATCGCTTAAAGATGAAGAGAGAGCTGGACGTCCGGCAACAGCTGTGTCAGATGAAAACATTCTCCCTGTCGAACAAATGATTCGAGAAAATAATCGAACAAGGACATTGAATCTACAGTGAACATGGGATCGCCAGCAGTAACAAAAATTCTTCATGATCATTTTCGGCTCAGGAAGGTTTTATCTCGTTGGGTGCCTCACACATTGACTGAACAACAGTAGCTCATGCGTGTGGAATGGTGTGAAGAAATGCTTGCAAGATTTGATGGAGGCAATTCTCGACGCATCTCTGACATTGTTACTGGTGATGATACTTGGATCTATCAATTTGACCCTGAAAATAAACGCCAGTTTACAGTTCGGATTTTTCCAGACGAAAATCCACCCACGAAAGTGAAGCGACCGCGAAGTGTGGGGAAGAAGATGGTCGCAACTTTCTTCTCCAAATCTGGCCATGTTGCAATTGTTCCGCTTGAAGAACAAGGGACTGTTACTGCTTAGTGGTACAGCACTGTTTGCCTAACAAAAGTGTTCCAGAAGCTTCGGGAACGGCGTCCAAGAACTGGATTGCGTGGGATCCTGCTTCATCATGACAACGCGTCCGCACACACGGCCAACATCACAATTCAGTTTTTAGAATCTACGGAGGTCAAACTTATAACTCTTCCACCGTATAGCCCTGACCTGGCTCCGTGTGATTTTTTTTTCTGTTTCCCAGTATCAAAGATCGCATGCGTGGGAAGAGATTTTGCAGCCATGAAGAAGCTGTAGTGGCATACGAGAATAAACTTTCAACACTTGAAGAAAAAGACTGGCAACACTGCTTCCAAAAGTGGTTTTCGAGGATGCAAAAGTGTGTACAGTATAATGGTGAATACTTTGAGAAAATGTAAGTGTTAAATTGATTTTAAGTATGTAAGTTACTTCACATCTCAAAACTTTCGTAGTGACCCTCGTATGGAGAATCAATACACTCATTTCAAACTATTTTTAAAAAATAAAAATGACAAATATATTGAGAATTAAGTATGTTTTCATACATTACATAATTAAGTATGTATTAAATATGTTTAAGTAAGTTTCTTTTGGTTAGATCAAGATTTCTCAACCTGGGGATCACGAGAGGGTTTCATAGTCGTCACGAAGATAAGCAGAAAATGGATAAACTGACCAAATCTGGTTTTAATCCATTCACTTTTAGGGAAGTTATGTATCCACTATATACAGGAAATGGATTCTACATTATTAGAGATAGATGGATATCGTGAGTTCTCCGCAATAGGTATATTGAAAATCCCACAACCTTATTACAAAGCAGAAATTATTAGGGGGATCGCTGGCAAGAAGATGTGATAAAATGAGAGTCGTGACAAGAATGACACGTCTATACAAGACACTATCCTTTACGATTACAAACCAAAGTACGAACAAAATAAACGAATTTAAAATACACAATTAAAAAAATAAAAAATCACATAAAGGCATTTATGCCATTTTTAAGTGTCTACCTATGAAACCATTTCCTTCTTGGCACCATAACATCGTCGAAGATGTCTCTATTAAAAGGTTCTTTCTATAGCAAAAGAGAATCTAAAGAAACTCTGTTGTCTATTCGCGCTCAGCTTTGTCGTGTGACATTTATTCAACATGATGACCACCTCTTCTTCCACAGACTGGAGCACTTTTTCCTTTCTGTCTGTCAATGCATCTATGCATATGAGTGTACTGCGCCTCCCGTTTTAAGTTGAGTTGCCTTCGGGAAGATGGACTATAAAAGAATGAATACGGTAGTAAAGTGAAATGGCGACGTACTGATGCCGTCATGTTATAGCCTAATTAAATAGTTTATTATCACTTTCCTTGCGTTCTTGCTTTCTTTCTCTTTGACATTGGTGTTGATGTTAGACACAATGCAGAAACACCAGCAGAGATATATCTAACTTCCTTTGTTAGCTTTACTTACTTATCTGTGTTGTGCCAGCAACAATAGGAAATCTTTTTAGAAAATGGATTTCAACTGGTTTTTGTTGTAGCGGTTTTGAGTTTTTCTTTCACATTTACCCTCTTTCTTACGGATCTCTTCTTGAAAGTTTCATGACTATACTTCAATATACAATTCAACTAGCATTGCATAATAATCAAGAGGCTTTTGTTTCTTTTTATCATAAAATACTATTTGAATGTACCTTAGAGAGGATCGAATTCATACCATTTTAAAGCATATTTTAACCAATACATAGTTGTTTCTTAAGTCTAGCGTTCTTCTATAGCACAGTGTTTATATGATACGTTTATCTGCTGTTTAGGGTGAAATTACCGTAATGTTTTCTCTGCTCTGCCACAGGAAATTGAACCTAGGATCCTGTGTACTAAAGGTGCACGTGCTAGCTACTGCTTAAAAGGGGATAGCTCACGTTAGTATCTCATAATGATAACACATCGAATAAATTGGAAATCTAGGTTCTCAATAGCCTGTTCACGAAAGAACCCTACATACAGGCATATTTCAGGTCATCTATAATACGGTATATAATACACGCGGTTTATAGACTTTTCCAGACATGGTAACGTCGTCAATGATAGGGACCATAGTCCAACCGCACAATGATACAGGCCTATTAGAAAAATGAAAAATGTTCCTATGAACAGAAACCTGAAGAAAACTGAAAATTGAACACAGAAATAAAACCAAAGGCTATATTGTTTTTAAAAAATGAGAGAGATACAAGTGTCTCTTAAACAAGGAAAGCAAAAGTAGAGTTAAAAAGGTGTCTTCCTGTTTCGCCTTAAACAAGTTTTCCAGCTTTTGCTGCCCCTTGGCATCTTTATCAACATAACAAGATCAAACTTTGATTTCAGGCATAACAGGAATTCCTCTTTTGCCTTTTCCTGTTTCGCCTTCCAATTTGAAATGAAGTTTAATATGATCAGGGGATTTTTAAGGGAATAATTCATTTAACAAAATTATTACTAAAATGAAAATGTTCTTAAAGTTACAAAAAGTGTGCTGTGATTAGTCTACACAGTATGGGAATCTGAACTTATTCATTCAGCGTGATTAGTTTCTAAGAAGAATAATGCTAAGAACATAAACAGAGCTGGACTTCACTGAGTGCAGTACAAAATCCAAGAAAATTCTGACAAAATGAACAAAACGCAAGCGAATAAAATCTAAGGGGAAGAATCATAGGTGCATTCTAAAAATATCACAGTTACAGTTACTAGATCTTGTCCCCGATCCGTATTCACCTCACAAAATTGTTATTAATATATATTATCTTTCAAGTTTACAGGAGACAGGCTGTGATTGGTCCAACCACTATGGAAAGCCAATCAATTAACGAGATTAGTTTCAAAGAAGAATATTACTATGATCATAGACTAGGAGAGAGGAAGTTCAAATTACAAAGCTATTTGAAATTCATTTAAAAGAATGAAAAAAAATTACAAAAATTAAAAGTAATGAATTTTTTTAGTTTTACGCCCCACGGTTATGCCGGTGAGCTAAAGGAGACGATGATGATGAGAAATGAATGAAATGGTGGAATGAAGAAAATGGGAGGAAAAGGGGGAACCCCGAGAAAACCCACGCACACGGTGTTTGTCCATCACTAAGTTCACTTGGCGGAGGCTGGGATCGAACTTGGGATCCCAAACACAAGAGGTGAACGCTCTACCACTGAGCCACCGTGGCCTCCAAGAAAAACTGCAATAGTACAAAATGGACTATTATACTGCAAATTCCAAATGTACAGAAGCATACAAAATTAGACAGAGAAAATAGCTGAATTATAAAGTAACAGAATAACTACAAAAATACTCATAAAATACAAACGAAAAGAAAAAATTGAAACTACTTTATGGGCCTATACAATGAGTCTGTACAATGTATTTAATGAGTCTTATTAAAATGTACATTTTCTTAAAATAACAGTAAGCAAGCTGTGATTGGTCCAACCGGTATGTGGAAGCTAATCATTAAGCGAGATTAGTTTCAGGAAAGAATATTACTAGGAACATAAATAATCAGAGGGGGAGTTCACTTCACGAAACTATCATTGAAATGTACACATCGTAAAATTTCAAGAGACGGATTCTGATTGACTCCAATCAGAATGGGAAACTAATCATTTATTGAAATTTAGTTTCAACAGATATTTATTATAATAGGCCTATATTTTTATTAATTTCTTGTTGACTATCACAGTGTGTAATTGTGGTTACTAGTAAGTCTAACGACCGATAGGCGACGTTATGTCTGTGTCATTTGTAAGAAGTAAATTACATAAAAAGCTCCTCTCTTACAATAATTATTTGTATCTTATTAACCAGGGGCGGATCCAGGGGGCGATCGCCAAAAAGATGAAACTTTCTTATTTTATATATAAATAAAACCCATCCCAAAGTTCGGATATCTTAAACGTAGCTCTAAGTAGCAGTATTACAACCCACCGCCAACCCCCAGAAGTCCGTCCTGGATCCGCCCCGTCATTAACTATAAACGAAACACGAAGATTTAATGGAAATGCAACAAGAATTGTAAAGCCACTGTACTGTTACTTGAAGATGAAGTGGAATTTGTGTTGTATGCATAATCATAACTTTAAACTGCACATATCGAAGCAGGAACAGTAGTGGACACGATGAAGAAAAGGTTTGCTAAGGAACCAATAACACCCATCATTAAAATATATAGGTATGTTCAAATATTTTTATATAATTGTATGAGAAGTGGATTAATTGGAGTGCAAGTTCTATTCATGAGTGTCGTTAGAGGGGGACGGGTAGGACATGTCCCACCCAATAATTTTCTATGCCACGTCTAAGAATGTCACTGATGGTATTTTACCGTTAGGAATAGAGATATTGCTGCTGGTTTTGACGATTTTTCTCAAAAATGACTCAGATGATTTTGTCCGTATTTCATAAACTATTTTTTTACAAATCACTCTAATATACGGCATAAGAAGAACTATTTTCTTCTGAAACAAGAACAGCGTGAAAATGAATCGCAAATGCGTCTACTTGAAGTTGGAAATGCTGCGAAGAAGATTAAATGGAAGCGTTTGGATAAGGGGATTCAAGTATTAAAGACAAGGTTCAAAGAAAGTGAAGTTGGTATCATATCATACGTAAATCCAAATTCACATTATGCTCATTTAGAATCAAAAGCTTTCAGATGTTTGGACATTTGTGATAATAATGTGCAGTGAAAATTACATTAATAATTAATAATATATAAGGTCCGCAAGTCTGCTACGCCAATAGTGTCCTTTATTCTGTGTTTGTCTCTCTTTCCGTTTAGTGTGGATGTTTATATTTGTAATGTTAGACTTTTATATTAAGCCTATACATTATGTAACCTTTTACGAGATTTTTTTTTTTTTTTTTTGAAATGGGAGAGACACTGCTTTCCTCTGCTTTCTATTTCTTACCGTTCGTCTTATTTAAGCTGCTTAAGTAAGAACAATTTTTGTTACTTTTTATGTCATTCATTGCCGTCACGATAAAAAAAAGACATCATTCTTAACAATTTATTTTATTCTCTTATTTGCAATTTGCTACACTGCTATATTTGTAACAAAATTGAGGTTTGGTCCAACGCCTTTCCCATTCTCAAGCATCCTAACGACTTTATTTTTGGTTTGCCTACTATTGCAGGAAAAGGAGAATAGCAGGTCTTAATGCACTTTTGGAGTTGCCCATACATACCTTGTGATCAACTGAATGGGCCATCTCCAACAACAAGGTTCGTTCCTAACCATTGAGCCTTTATATAACCACAAGTTGCAATGTAGATAAGTCCACTTGCAAATTTGCTATATTATATACTGTAACTTCTTAGCCACCAGAATTTTTCTGTTCCAGAAATAAAAACAAACCAAAAAGGCACTTGTCAATAGCAAGTGCTTCGAAATATGACGTAGAATTTATATTAAGTACCTTTTTATTCCTTTCTCTCGTAGATTTCTATCCCTCTTTGGGACCACTCATTCTTAAAATGTGCACACGTAACCAGTATATGCAGACATGCTCTTTTTATTATTATTATTATTATTATTATTATTATTATTATTATTATTATTATTATTATTAAGAATTCTTTTACTTTTCAAAATTTATTATTCTGGCTAAGAGCATGTCTGCATATACTGGTTACGTGTGCACAATTTGACAATGAGCGGTCTCAAAGATGGATAGAAAGGAACAAAAAGTTTCTTAATATAAATTCTATGTCAAAGTTCGAAGCACTTGCTATTGACAGGTGCTTTTTTGGTTTGTTTTTATTTCTGCAACAGAAAAATTCTGCCGGGTAAGAAGTTACAGTATATAATATAGCTAATTTGCAAGTAAACTTATTTACATTGCAACTTGTGGTTATAAAGAAATTGTCATTAGAAGACATTATTGTAAAAATCAACTTTTATTTCATCATCCATCGCAAGTCTTGGGAGCCAAAAATACCTCGTCCCCGAATATCGATATCGAAAATTTAGGATGTTGATATATTCGCGATATTGAATGTTGATATATGCCAATATCAATGTCGACGATATCGATATATCGGCATATTGCACAGGCCTAGATCCGACAGATGATACAATAATAATACTAACAACAACAATAATAAAAATACGAATATATAGATGATGCTTCAGACATTCCTTAAGTCACTTTTAAAATGAATACGAAACTCGGTGGTCAAATAAAATACTCAACTTCCAGTAGACTGTAGATCTCCGAGACACATCTACGATAATGTCAAACGTTCAACACATGTTTTGTTTCGGTATGGTTCGGTTGAACTATTGGATGGAAACAAATTTTGTGTCGCACTAATAGAAATAAAATTCTGTTTTGAAGTAACCAACAGGGTGCCATTTTCTAGTCATCTCTGAAGATCTACCTGTTTCGAACATCCAGCGTCACTTTCATCTTTTGAGGATACAACGTTGTAATTCATACAGCTGGAGCCATTATTTTATGCGAAAAAACCAGCAAGGACTCGAACCGAGATTTTTCACGTGGAAGTCTTGCACGATAACCGATTACTCTACCCGAAATTTGCTTAACAAATAGTGTGGGGTTTCTTTCTGAGAATGATAACAAGAAAAGTTATGCAGATTAATGAATTGTTTCGAATGTATTGGTAATTTCCTTTCCCTTTTCCAACCAACATTCGTAATCCCTACATATCAGATACAGGTGTTTGCTTCCACATTCTTAACAAATCCTCGTCTAGTATAAGAAGTCGATTCTTTACGATAACATTGTTAAAAGGACACAACTTGGGCGTGAATAAGATTTATACCTAGGTTGGGTAGCTGAACTGTTTGTAAGTCTGCTACACTATCATGCCACATGAAGTTAAAACCCAAATATTACTAACTTGGGCTCCGTAACGAACCGACTTCTTCCTGTAAGGTTATTTACACCAAAATGTATCGTGCCGAACGGATTTTTACCGATAAAAAACGTTTCAGTATTCGCGCGCTACTCTAGTCAACTGTTTTAAGTTGGTCATGTAAAGTGTACAGAAAAATGTGGGCAGGTCTTTAATTTGCCCATTTGATGTCGAGAACAGAACCCAACCAAACCCTGAGGGCTTCTAGCCCGTTTATACTACTACCACTCCTATTGCTACTACTACTACTACTACTACTACAAAGTGTGTATCCAAAAGTTCCAGGGCAGTGGTCATAAAACGAAAACCGCTTGCAGTTCACGAGTTTCCCGCAAAGACGTTTTTCGGTGGTGTCTTGTGAACCAGTGTCCCGAGTAACATGGTTTGAAGTGGAAGCGTTTGAATGTTGTACGTGTTTTCGTGTGTCTGTTGCATTACCCGTCTGCAATTTTCTTTATCTCGGCGGCATAACGCAAGTTATAGAACAAAGGGTGTGCATCAAATTCTGTGAGCGTTGGGTAAAACGTCATTACAGGCAATGAGAGCATCGTTCATGCTTAGGACCCAGAAACTAAACTGCGGTCTTCTCAATGGAAGAGTCCTGGGTCTCCAAGACCACAAAGCAGGCATGGAAAGAAGCAAATGGAACACGATACTCATTTGTTTCTTTGACCAAGAGGGGATCGTACACCGGGAATTTGTTCCACATAGAAGCACGGTCAATGGAAACTTCTACTATGATGTTCTAAGATTGCGTGAAAATGTGCCTCGCAAAAGGCCACAGATATGGTATAACGGTATCCTCATTCTCCACCACGACAATATACATGCACACGGTCCTTTAAAGTGGCACAGTTTTTGGCTAAGAACAACATGGCAGCGGTTCTCCATCCCCCACACTCATCTGACCTGGCTATCTGTGACTTTTTCCCCAAGCTGATGCTTTGGATGAGGGGGGCGAAGTTTCGACACCATTCCAGAAATTCAAGAAGAATCTCAGCGGGTACTTGACACTATTCCAGAAAACGATCTCCACAAATGCTTCCAAGCATGACAGAAACGCTGCGACCGCTGTATTAATTCAAAGGGAGAGTACTTTGAAGGTGATTGGGTAATTTAAGTACGAAGGAAAGAAACTTTCATTTTAAATATTCAGTCCTGGAACTTTTGGATACACCCTTGTATTACTACTACTACTACTACTACTACTACTACTACTACTACTACTACTACTACTACTACTACTACTACTACTACTACTACTACTTCTTATACTATGAATCCGTATAATCAAACTGCAAGCTTATTTTAATGAAAAAAATTGTTATGAAAGTTTTAAAAAATAATCGGTAAATCTCTTTTCTGAGTATTATTTTCATTCTTATTTTAATTAAAAAGTGTTATGAAAATAAAAAAAAACTTTGCTGGGGCCGGGTTTGAACACAGGCCAGAAACAATTCTCGGTAATAACATGTTGCGCTAGCACAATCGGCTACGAGGGCCGACAACATTTAACGTTTATTTTCTGCTATATGTAGGGTGTGACTCTTGATGTCCTATCTGTATCGGCCAATAAGATCATAGGATACCTGAAACGTTCGGGATCCATAAATATGTGTGGCGGACATAAGTCTTTGACCAGATAATGGCGACTCCTTAGAAACCAAAAACAGAGTAAGAGAATTAAGTCTGTTATATCTGTAGTTTGGCGTGGAGAAGACACAAAATTGTGACCCAAAGGTTTAAGAACAACTCAAGTTATTAATATAAATTATGCCAAAGGTTATTGACTTATAGCATCATAAAAGAAATACGAAAAACCAGGGCCGGCGCGAGGGGGGTCGAGCCGTGCCATTGCCCAGGGCGGCAAGTCTAATGGGCGGCAAAATTTGAAAAAGAAAAGAATACTATCAAAATATAATGCTTCGTAATAGGCCCACATGGAGAAATAAAATTACATTCACCTGAGAATGTAATTGAACTTACTTCACTCACATTCGAGATAATACTCAGAAAATTCGGAACATTCTCTTTCATTTTCAATTATCAAACTACTAGCCACAGGTATCTCGTTCAAGATTTCTCTTGCAATGGCGTAGCTAAGATTTTCAGGTAGGATGGATAAGACTATCAAGGTTTATTTTATATTTTTTTTCTATTCAGCAATGTTCTAACGCTCCACTCCAAGTATGTAAAAGGTTCACTTCCACTTGAGGCAGGCCGTTCTAGCCCACAGCTTTGAGAGACATTTAGGTTCTAGCAGCGAGTTAACCAATTTAATAAGCAAATAACCAACTTCCGTTTTGTACAAATTGCATACAGTAATGGAGAATGCCTTGTAAAAATTTGCGAATGATTTTTGGTTTCGTACCGGTAACAGACATCACTAGTCTAGGACTCAGAAGTAATAATTAAACAGCTAAAGGAAATGAACTTTCTATCGAAGACATGAGGGGCCAAGGGTACGACAATGACTCGAATATGAAAAGCAAACATTCAGGTATACAGAAAAGAATTTAAGAAATAAATTCCAAAGTCTTCTATGCTCCTTGTGGTAGTCATTCACTAAATCTTGTCTCAACGATGCAATTACAGCACCTCAGTACGCCGTTTCATTTTTTACAGCTAAAAAGGTTTATGACTTTTTTTCTGCATCAGTTCAACGTTGGGACATATTAAACGAACATATTAGCAGTCTCACTTTAAAACTGTTAAGCACCATAAGGTGAGAGAGCCGAATTGATGCTCTGACTCAACTTACTGGTTAGATATCAACTAGGGAGGTTTATGATGCCTTAGTTCAAATAAGTAAGGACAATAGAACAGATAGAATGGTCACCAACGATGCTCTGTGTATAGCAAACAAGCTGCGTGGCTACTTTGCTTACTCGTTATCTGGTATGACTTTTTACTCCACATAAACCTAGTAAGCAAAAGTGTCCAAAGCATTGATTCCCATGTGTTGATGCAGTCGGGTTTCTTGAAAATGTATTTGAGTACTTTGAGAAGAGAAAAAATTATGCAAAGTTTCAATCTTACTTAGTTGATGCGATGAAGGTGGTATCAGCATTAGATATGGATGGTCCACTGATAGGTAATACAGTGCATGCTCGAAGTCGAAAGAAGAAGAGACAATTTCAGTACAAGGCAGAGCTATTGAAGATACACAAACAAGATACAAGATCGATTTTTATTACAAAGTTCTAGAAGTGATTAGCTTTAAGAGAAAGGTTTGAGCAACTTAAACATCACAGCGAGTATTTTGATTTTCTATACGATATAAGTAATCTTAAAGATATGCCACCTGAACTTTTGTCTGAAAGTGTACTAAACTTGCCAGCATTTTAACACACGAATAACACTGGTATACAAAATTTTGCTTATTATTATTTCTTGATGAATTTTTATGTATTTTGACCCCCTGAACACGAATACGGGACTTAATTTTATGTAGTGTCAATATTTTGAGTGATATAAGCATGTTTTATTTTTCTACCTATACTGGTTTATGCAGAGCAATTTGAGTGCATTTATTTTGATACTCGCTAGGTGGTAGTGCATATGTTATTAAAGATAATTGTTCGGAGTAGCAAAGAGAGAATACAGATTCTAAAGATTCATAGCAGAATTGTAAATTGATTAAAGAGAGTCTAAGCAATACTTAAGCTTAGCAATTCTGGTAGTAATGAAATGGTCGCAAAGTGCTGCTTCCACATTTTCCACAATTATTTTATATTATCATGTAAGTCTATCTGAGTGTACGTGTGTGTAGTTAAATGTGAGTATGTAGTTAATGTATTTGAGCAACATGTTTTCGAGTAGGAAGTGCAAGTTACGTGCGGATTCCTTTTGTTATGTGTGTGGATACTATATTGGTCGGAAGCAGGTGAATCATAGGATTGTGTCTGGAACAAAATTGTGTGCAGCCTGTAAAGCTTACTTCGGAATGGCGGTTGGGGATCTTGACAAACCATGGGCCCCACATGTGTCTTGTGGTAATTGCATGGGAATAGGAAAAGCATGTCGTTTGCCATTCCGCGAGTGTGGAGAGAACCTACCAACCATCATGATGATTGTTATTTTTGCATGATCGACTTACCGCACTACAAGAAAGACAATACGCAAACATGCCATCCTCCCGAGCACCTATTCCGCATAGTGAAAAACTCCCTATTCCGTCACCTTCGCCCCAAATGGTTTTCAGTGAAGGAGCAACTCATCTCGACGTTTCAGATTGTTCGTTCGTTTTGGAAGATAGTGAAACCTCATTTACTGAACCAAAAAGAACTAGATGATCTGATTAGAGATCTACAATTACCGAAAAATATCTAAGTACAAAAGCAGACACCAACGTTTTTCCGTTTATTTTGCTGTTGAGGATTAATTGTGCTACTGTACAGATACCGGTGGTCTTTTTAGGACAGTTGGCTCTCAATATGAGTCAAAGGAATGGCGACTGTTCATGGACACTTCGAGTATTAGTCTGAAGGCTGTTATTTTGCACAACGGAAACCAATATTCTTCAATCCCTGTTGCATATTCCATCCACATGAAGGAAAGTTATTCAAGTGTGAAGCTGATGGAGAAAGGTAAATATGAGCAACATCAATGGGACGTGTGTGGAGATTTCAAAATTATTGGCTTTCTTCTTGGGTTGCAAAGTGGTTATACTAAATATTCATGCTTTCTATTGGGACAGTCGGGCAACTAACCAGCATTATGATCAAACCGTGAAAGAACGGAGATAATTCCAGGAACACATAATGTGATAAATGAAGCATTAGTGCCCAGAGAGAAGATTCTTACGCCAAGATTACATATTCAGCTGAGATTGGCAAAACAATTTGTGAAAACTCTGGATCGCAATTCGCCTGCCCTACAATGTATCAAACACATTTTTCCAGCTTTATCAGAGGCAAAAGTTCTGGCTGGCATTTTCACAGGGCCTCAGATTCGTGTCATTCTTAATAGTGCTACACTTAAACAAAAAATGACGGAGTTGGAAAGAAACGCTTGGGAGGCCTTTCATAAGTTGGTGATGGGATTTCTTGTGCATAACCGAAGTGAAGCATTTGATCACCAAATTAGGACACTCATCGATCAATATCCAGCATTGGTATGAAGAATGTCTTATATTTACATATGCTTCAAATTTGGATTTCTTTAGGGAGGATTTAGAAGATGTTAGCGAAGAGCACGGGAAACGTTTCCATAAGGACAATCAGGTAATGGAAAGGAGATACCAAGGAAAGTGGGACTGTGCAATGATGGGTGATTATATTTGGGGGTTAGTTCGTGACGAAGTGAACGTTTCCCACAAAAGAAAAAGACCCAGTAACCTTCACTTTTGATTACGGAATTCCAGTACTTGATGAACACTTTCCTCTAATCTCAAGTACTTTTGTATATTTTAATAAGAAATGTAATATTCATACATTTTGGTATTTATGTATTATGTAGATTTTTGTTACCCAGAAATTTGATGTCCAAAATGTGTGTGTTATGTTTGTAGTTCAATGTTCCTATAAGATACAATTGTATACTATTTCAATAAAATCTGATATGCTTATATCATCTCAAATTTTGACATTACGGAAAAATAACTGCCATACTCGTGTTCAGCGGGTGCAAATCATTAAGAAACCACCGAAAAACAAACATAAGCACGACCTTGATCAAAATTTGTATACCAGTGTAATCTAAAGATCTTAACCCCCAGTGATTTGAAAGACGAACTGAAAGAAGTGTTATCCGCTATAATTAAGCCTAAATGTTCACCAAAAGAGACTTTAAAATTAATTAAGAAACATGACTGTGCTCCCAATGTCAGTGTTGCACTTAGGATTTTGTTAACCTTACCGGTAACAGTGGCAAGTTGAGAAAGAAGTTTTTCGAAACTTAAGCTTATTAAAAACTATATACGTTCTTTCATGTCTGAAGCACACTTGAGTAGTCTAGCGATATCAACAGCACACGAATTGGCTGGAACATTAGACTATGCGAATGTGATAATAGAATTTGCTCATAACAAAGCAAGACAAGTTTCTTTCAATTAAGGTATGTTAATCTTATGTCTGTCTATTGTGTTCTAGTACATTATAGGGTTTGGGCTAATCACTTAGTTTTGCCGTAATATCTGATTCAGTATATTATCTTCATGTTCCATACTCTATTGGAAACGCCTTTTGATATAAAATAAACTTAAAATTCTTAGTCGTGACTAAAGCATACCTCTTTTATTTTATTTTCTGTATGCGCTGCTGTGCATCACAGATATACAGCGAAATCGAGCATACTGAATATTGTGTCATGTATGGAGTCGTTTAAATATTATGTAAGCATTCGAAGGAAGTTCATTTTTTTGTTTACTTTTCCATTTCTTACATGTTTTTAAATGTGGTATATTACTTTCTCGTGACACTTGAACGTCTTCTGTCCAAATAAAGTTTGCGGATTAAAGGGGCGGCATATGAAAGTACCGCCCAGGGCGGCAAAACTACTAGCGCCAGCCCTGCGAAAAATGTTTTGAAACGAAGAAAAATAACATATACTTTGTAAATGGGGCCAAAGATACCTACCGTAAATATAGTAAAGACGAACTATTTACCACATAGTGATCGTCGTTCTGTGGTCAAGGCGCCATGCCAGTAATCTGGAGGTTCTCGTATCGGATCCACGTCAGGAAATACTTTTGTTTTTGTTTTTTTACTTAAGGAGTTTCGGTGGGGATTGAATGGCGATGACACCTTTAATTATCTTCAGATATTTGAATACTCGGATGTTTCAATAATTGAACTATCAAATCTTCAGGAATAATAATAGTAATAATAATAAACTAATAATACAGTAGAGCGTCGATTATCCGAACGTTGGTCAACCGAACGACCGCTTAACCGAACTGTGTACTCGCTCGCAACTGTTACTTTCCCACCCTACCGTCCATCATCCCCCTCACTCCCAAACCAAGTTTCCCACAGTAGTCGCCGCATTGAGCCACGGCTGGCGGAACATTGCTTGTAAGGGGCCTTCATAAGGCGCTGCTGACCGGGCAAGCCGCCAGTCGCTGTGTTTCAACAATCAGCACACTTCTGTCGGTTTGGCACTGGCTGTAGAAGTAGCGGCATTATCAAAGCTGTTCACAGCAACAGCTGCGCCAGCTTATAGTTGAGGCGTGCCGCTCCGCGCAGTTTGAAGGACTGCGCGCCCCCAAGAAGAGCTTCTCACGGTGCAAACAGTAACCTTCTGATCTCTGTTACGACCACTTGTGTGCTGCTGCGTGAAGAAAGGAACTTGACGATACAAAATGCTTAAACGTAAACGTGTTGTCCTTTCTATGAGGGACTGTACCAGATACTATATATTCCTACTAAAGTTGCCTTTGTACGTTACTTTGTAATACTTAAAGAGATGCCTGTTTTTATGAATAAATTTACTGTACAGCACTTCTTTCTGGCAAATAAACATGTACAGTTCGATTATCCGAACAAACCAGTTTTCCGAACACCCATGTCCCCCAATTACTTCGGATATTCGACGCTCTACTGTAATTATAATTATCTCGTATAATATTAAAGGTTAGAAGCTTATTATCGCTCAGGTCATACGAATGCAAATAGAAACGTGACATTTGGCAAGAATATTTCCTTTTTGTTTAATCTTGCCAGCGAGAAGAGGAATTTTTCATCTCGTTTGCAAAACAAAACAAGCAAAATCGCGAGAGGAATTAAGATTTTACATTGAAGACGGGACAAGGTTTACTAAAATTATCGGCTCGCTTTGGAGATGAGAATCGAGATGAAACGAAACTATCGTAAACATTTCTCGTCTTATCTCGATTCTCGAAATACTTTATGTCCATTCTTTAAGTAACAATTGCTCTGTAGGCTGAATCTTATACTCTACTTTGTTACTTCGTATTTCGGAGTTCATCAAATATGGTCTGTGTAGATGTTTTTGTGGCAAAGTTTTAATAATTAACTTTGCCTACTCTAAAAGTTATTTAATTATATGCCTTACTTCTTCAGTGATATTCAGTTATTTTTATTACAGTTATTTCCCTTAAAACGTACAGTAGAACACTTTCTACAAGAAAATTTAGTGGAGCGCTTTAGATTAAAATTTGGATAGTTGCAGAGGTATATCTTGGTGGTACGGATCTCTCTTCCCGAAACCCCGACCTTTCTGTAAGTTTTCCCTAATTTTAGGTCAACTTCTAAATGTTAATTTCCACCGCTATTATTATTATTATTATTATCATTATCATTATTATTATTATTATTATTATTATTATTATTATTATTATTATTATTATTATTATTATTATTATTATTACTCATGATTGGGAATTTAATGGTTCACCCTGTTCTATTCTGCTCTTGCCGAGTGGGCAATGTGCTGAACAAACGCCGTGTGTGTACGTTTTCAAAGAATTCTGGTTCCTCCCACATTTTAGTCCACCAATTCTTTCATTCTCATCATTGACGTCTCCTTTAGCTTAGCCGCCATAACGATGGAACGTGAAATTTTACAATTATTCCTACGGTTCTTGTGAGTTCAGTAGCCCTACTTTCTACATGAAATTTGCCTGGAAACCTTCCGTTTAACATTTAGCTGGTTGTAGTGACGTGCGCAGAACCTTTTTTCTGTTGGTTCGAACACTTCTTTCCAATTCCGACTAGGTTGTAACTTTTGCCTAATGTTAGGGAGGATTGAACTGATTTTAATACAATCTGTTCTCATACGGAATTTGTCTTCTATATTATTATTATTATTATTATTATTATTATTATTATTATTATTATTATTATTATTATTATTATTATTATTATTATTATTATTATTAAATTTATCGCTAACAAATTTAATCAAAACCGAAATATTCTTGCCAAATGTCACGTTTCTGCTTATAATGGTATGACCTGAGGGATAATGAGCTAACTTTTAATCTTCGATGAGATAATTATTAGTAGTAGTAGTTTATCATTAATACTATTATTATTTCTGAAGATGTAATAGTTCAGGTATTGAAACAACCGAGTATTCAAATATCTGAAGATAATAAAACGCGTGTTATCGGCAATCAATAGCCACCAAAAATCCTAAAGTAGAAAAATTAAACATACTTACTGACGTGAATCCGATCCGAGAACCTCTAGAGTACTGGAAAGGCGCCTTGACCACTGATCCACGTACACTATGCGATAAACGATTCGTCCATACTGTATTTACGTTGGGTATTTTGCTTCCGTTTACAAAGTTATACGTTATTTTTCTTCGTTTCAGAACGTCTCTCGTATTTCTTTTATGATGCTATAAGTCAATAATCTTTGGCATAATTTATATTAATAACTTGAGTTGTTCTTAAACCTTGGGTTTACAATTTAGTTTCTTCTCCACACCAAACTACAGGTATGACATATCTAATTCTCGTACTCTGCATTTGGTTCTTAAGTAGTCACCATTACCTGGTTGAGGACTTATGTCCGCACTATCGAACTAAATTCATTTATTCGACGAACTGATAAAAACACAATCCAAGAAAAATTACAGAAGTAATCACATCCTATGAAGTATTTCGCCGTGGAAGTTCAAAAGTATAATAATAATAATAATAATAATAATAATAATAATAATAATAATAATAATAATAATAATAATAATAATAATAATAATAATAGTTTAACTTAACAGTATAACTGTGTATTATTAATTTTGTTATTATTATTATTCGCGAACTTTTGAACTTGCACAATATTTTTCTATTTATTTCTGGATTGTATGTTGTTTCGCTTCTTAGTGGGCACTAATTTGTCTCTAGGTCGTCGAATAAATGAATTTCGTTGTGAATTTTGGTGTAAATAACCTTACAGGAAGAAGTTGGTTCATTACAGTGTTGAAGTTAGTAATATTTGAGGTTTATTTTTATGTGGCATGATAGTGTAGGGGTAACGCAGCGTACTTACAAACGGTTGAGTTCAAATCCTGTTCACGCCCAAATTGTTTTTTAACAAAGTGATCGTGAAGAATCGATTGTCATAATAGATAAACAATCCTTAAAAGTGTGAAAGCAAACACCTGTATCATGATAGATACGAATTACGGATGTTGGTTTAGAAAGGACAAAGAAATAACCAGGACATTCGAAACTCTATATTGATCTGCAGCACTTTTCCTGTTATCGTTCTCAAAAAAAAACCCTCACACTATTTGTTAAGCAAATTTCGGATAGAGCAATCGGTTATCGTGCAAGGCTATCACGTGGAAAATCTCGGTTCAATTCCTCGCCAGATAATATCGTTTTTTACATGCTAATAATGACTCCCAACTGTGCGAATTACAATGTTGTATCCTCAAAAGATGAAATCGACATTGGATGTTCGGAACCGATAAATCTCCAGAGATGATTAGAAAATGAGAGAATTCCATGTGGTAATGCACCTTCGGAGATGTGTATACAATCAAAAGATCGGATCTCCACCTACTTCTGTAGGAGTAATTATCATGGTCATCATTGTGTGGTCGATTTTCCGCAGTGCCCTTAAGCTCAGCGAATTAGTACAATGTTCAGGATAAACCAGTTGGGAATGCTCCAAGAGCATTGCCAGAAGGAAGTTAAAATAAATGGAGAGATGTAGCGGGAAGGATAACTGCGATTGTTGCTACATGTAAATCTTTTTACCCGCACCTTCCTCTGTTTCTCGCAAAAATTTGCAAAATACCATATTTCTAGGGATGCGCTCGAGTCGAGACATGTCTCGAATCTCGACTCGACTCGACACGAATTCGAGTCGAGATTCGAGTCGAGACACACTTTGTAAAATTCAAGACGAGTCGAGACAAACGTATTTCTCGACTCGAATTTTCGAGTCGAGACACGAGTCGAGTCGAGACGGCTCTTAAAAATCTCGACTCGACTCGAATGTCTCGAAAATCTTTCTATAATTTTTAATATTATTTTGAAGAAAGTATTCACTCAGAAACAGCCTTGAAACCAATTCCAGCTTTTATTCCTTCAGAAATGTACAGAACGCATAAAATTAATAGTTAATCTTTAAAGATCAAGATTTAATTTTCAGCTCAATTCAATTAATTAGAACTAATAGTTAATGTCGTTGCATTTGGTTGTACTGCAAATATAATGATAATAATAATAATAATTGATTATCTAGTTTGTATAAAACTATTGTGATAAAGTGAACTTCATAAATTCTCTGAATGAGCAGTTGGTAGTCTATAGTAATTTAGCATAGTTATAATTATTGTGTTTTCGTTCCCATGAACGCAATAGGGTTACGTAACTTCTGGATTATTCGCTTGCCCAACTATTCTGAGGCTTTAATATGTTGCAGCATATCACGAGCTACGGATAATATATAATGTAAAATTTGTTGTAAATCACATATTATGATACGAGACTATTTTACATAGTATATCTTATCTAATATAAATAAAATAAAGAGTTTGTTTGTATGTTTGTCTGTCTGTCTGTGTGCGACCTGGGGACCAGACGAGTGGACTGAGAGTTCCCAAAATTTGGTCACGGGTACTTTAGTCCAGGCCCCAGATCAAGACGAAGCGTCTTTTTTTAATTTCGAACCAGGGGGTCTCGGTGGGGGGACGTTTACTGGGACCGACCTGGGGACCAGACAAGTTGACCGAGAGTTATCAAATTTTGGTCACGGATACCTTGGTCCAGGTCCCAGTCTAAGGCGAAGCGTTTTTGTCAAAATTGGAACCAGGGGGTCTCAGGGGGAGTTTAGCGAGACATGTAGTAAAAGTAATCCAAATTGATCAACATTAGTGTCAAATCCATAGTTTTCACGGTCGCTGATATCAATGGTGACACTTCCATCAGCGATGACTTGCAAATTCAGCTACTACTGTATGCGGGCCGGGTGTCAGCGGGTGAGGAATACCGAGACATGTATAAATAGCCCATATTGATTGATACTAGTGTCAAATCCATAGTTTTCGCGGTCACTGAAATGAATGGTGATACTTCCACAGATGTTAACTTCCAAATACAGCCCCCATGCGAAGAATGGGTATATTAAGCTAGTATTACAATAAATGGACTGCTTGGATGCCAAGAACTAGTACAGATAAGTACCATTCACTTCTATGAATAGGTATTTTTTAAAAGGATTTTTGTAAACACTAAGTTATAAAACAATGAACTACATACAGTAGTTATGGTTTTGGTTCCTAACATAAAAGAAATATGGATTGTTCATGAGATATTGAACTTCAACTTTCACTCCTGGAAAATTTCAATTTTGGAGTTAGGCCACTTGGCATCAAAGTAGTTCACTGTAAGATAAATACATTCCGCACATTAGTAACATAGTTGTTCAGGGGCCTTCGATTTCCATCCTCTCAAATGAAAGCTGAACGATTGCTTGATACATGCTGACTATATAGGAGAAATAGCTCCTAGAAATATCTCCTATATAGGAGAAATAGCTCCTATTTCGAGCTTTGGTGCGTATCCGTATTTACACTCTGATATAACTTTAAGATCACACTCAAATCGAGCTAATTGTTTAATGCATTTCGAAAGCGTTTGTTTTTATGCAGCTCATTAAGGAAAATCTATTTCATAATCCTAACATTTATGTACTAAGAAGCTATGAACGTAAAGTGGACTCGACCTAGCCACGTGGCCGCTGTGACTCAGTGGCACAGCTCTCACCCTTGGTGTGTGAGGACTCTGATTCTGTGTGGGTGGGTGTGAACTCCGCGGCTAGTGTACGCGTCTTTGCCGTGGAAGACTCAGGTTCAATTCTCGGCGCGAGCTCATATAGTTCGGATTCCACGTTAATCAGTAGGTCTACATTTCATATATCCTCGCTGCTGAAAGAGACGGTAAAGTCAAAATCAACTCAACAATATATATATGTGTGTGCTTATGTGAATTTCCTCGTGACTGTATGGTTAACACATACGCCTTGATCGCGGGAGACTCTGGTTCGATTTACGGTGGAAGCTCATGAAGTTCTTACCGGTATCCCACTTTAAACTGTAGATCCATGCCTCATATAACCATAGATACAATATATATCCCTTTGATACACTTATTTTCCGACTTGGAAGCCATCGAAAATTTCCGGACACAGAGTCCCGTAGACCGAAAATTAGAAACATGGGTACAGAGTAAAACAGCCATAGAAATTTAAGCTTTTTAGGCTAACTTAATCCTTACATATAATGCAACTAGCTTGGCCAAGTTATAATGGAGGAAATGCTATCATTGCAACACTCTGAGAATAGAAAATGTTCGTCAGGTATTACTATAACCCCTCTCCTGCAGAATGAAAACCCTGACTAAAACTCAATATATATATATATATATATATATATATATATATATATATATATATATATATATATATATATAAAACTATTTTGTGTAACAAACAGTGGCGGATAGCATTCATGTTTCCTTGCGGAGGTCCTTACGAGGGTTCGCTTCCATCTTCCTCTCCCCAAGAACTAAAATAAATTAAAAAATTGCTATTACTTGTTAATCTTGTACAAAGGACGCAATTAAAGTCCCAGTGTAACACCCCTTCACATTTAGATTTTTCCCCTGGAAGAAAACCAGTTATTATTGTTTCTTGATTTCTCAGTCTCACCTACATAAACATACGAATAGAATTACAGGATAGGACATGTTTAGAGTGCTTGCATGTGACATCTAACTATATTTCTCATCAAATGTGTCACAGATGAAAATTTCCGTTTGTACTGCCTCTAATTTCTGGTACATATGTTTCATTTATGTTATGTTGCTAAAATTCGTTAGGAAACAAGTACACACTGCGCCTGTGTGCCTGACAAAACGTAAATGTACTGGATAATTATTTCTTCACTTTCTTCCAGAAAAAAAAGTAACCAACTCATGTCGGCTAACAAAAGGAGGTAGCGGACCAAAGATAGCCGTTGTTTACCTAAGGTCGTTACACAGCAGGGGTTTCATTCAGTCAGAGGGAAAAGAAAAAATAATTTAAGGTTTCTACATTTGTTTTGAACTGCAATATACTTCTTCCTTTTATTTTAAGAACCATTTCCTTCTCATTTGTCTGCATCAGAAAAAAATGCAAAAAAAATCACTAGAATGTGCCTATTTACCCAAAGTACTTACTAGATCACTAGCTCAATAGTAAAATCACTAAATCTAGTACGAAATCATTAATGTGGCATCCCTGGGTTGGAGCGAAAGTAATGGTTGGAGTAAAAACTAGTCCGCATTTCTACTGCGTTCTGTTGTTGAATTCACAGAAATGTTCAACAATAAATTCAAGAAGTAAAACACGATCCTACAAAAGACTGTTTACTTGCTCACTGGTTCTCGTATTGTGAACTGAAACTCAAGTGCGCAGTCATGTTGAATACTTCTGTCCCTTTCTACTTTACAACTTGAGGTGGGATGAGGGTCAGGATAGATCTAGTGATATACCGCTAAAGGAAGTGCTTCAGTACAGAGTCGGAAGCGGTATGTATTGTTTATACTACTTACAACGTTAACCCCCACATAAAATATAAATTCACCCTTTCTCCCTTCCCTTTTTCGAATACAATGAACCGACTCTTTTGCTGAAGAAAGATGCTAAAAGAAAATTGAAACATCTGTGTCTAAACTTTCTTTGAAGCGCAGTCTTTTGTATTTGTAAGGTTTTGCGAGTGTTTTCGAGATAGCCAAATCTTTTACCATGGACTCCTGCTGCGAACTGACCGTGAGTAAACACCCGATCTCGCTGTGCTCAATTTCTCTCGCACACTTGAAATGGGTTTGTTGTTTCCAAAACAAATAGGAAGTTACCTTGTGCTTTTGCATTTCTGCACGCACACAGGTACCACTGTTGTTTTAATGATCAGAAGAAATATCAAAACCATCCGATATATATGATACGAAACAGCTAACAGAGGGAGCCAAAGATAAAAGTAGGCCTATACCAAGTTTTCCGCGTGGTACCATTATGGAGAATAAATATTTGATAAAGTCACGTAGTTGCGCTTAAACCTATTCTATCTGTCCTTATAACTTTTCTGGTCTCATCAATTTCTCAGGAGAATACGTACAACATATGTCCAAATTCCATATATACTCTTTCTAAACTAGTGAGTAAACTCATTAAGAATACCAACTGATATCAATAAACAGAAAAGAAAACAATACGTTATACTTCTATCATTTGGTACACATCTCTATGAAGCACAGCTTGTTTCTTTTCGAAATAGCTCCTTCGTGTCACAGCTGTGGTTAGTTTTGTTTTGTGTTAGGATGAAAGAGAGAAATGCAACATTTACTTCGCTGTGAAGTTATGTATATTATTAAGATGAGCGGTGATAGTGAGGTTTAACAAAGAGTGCCTTTCGGATACACAATTTAACGGGTAGTTGCAGTCCGTGTTGAGAATCGAACCAAAGCTATGTAAGACATGTTATGACAAATACAAAAGGTGTGTTGCATCGGTGCAGTACCAGTTTTTCACGTTTTTCAAAATGTTCCAAAACCCAAAGAATAATCTTTAATTTCTGATATTTTAGTCGTCACAAATTACAATTTTATAATGTAGTCAATGTTTATAATTACTGGGCAGTTGGGCGTTTAAACTAATAACATCATAATAAAGTCAAAACCATAATTTTGAGTTGAATTGATTCTGAGTTTAACGTCCCGTTCAGCAGCGAGGCTATGTCAGACGTGGACCTACTGATTAACGTGGAATCCGAACCACATGAACTCCCACCGGGAATCAAGCCCAGGTTTCCCACGCCAAAGGCAAGTATGCTAACCGTTAGCCACGAAGGAGCTCCACCATAATTTTAGTGTGCGATAAGAAATATCTCGCCAGTGCTTTTACAATAAATAAAATTTTATAAGTATTAAAGAATAGTGGTAAGAGATTTTATAATAGCTCTTTTATTTATGAGATATGAGTATTTTGAAAAAAAAAACTAAAGAATAGGTTGGCGGAACCACAAAAGACTCGTAAAATAAACTTTCTTATAAATACATACGCACCTTACTCACCTTTTATAATTGTCATGCTTACGTTTTCCATAAAAACAGAAATTCTCTTTTAGTGATACTTTACACAAGATCATGAAGTGGGTTCAAATTTAATTAAAGGCAAAATACAATACAATAATCCACAAATATTGCCTCAAGTGAGTTTAAAGATTTTTAAACACTAGTGCAAAACCGGGCTCTGCCGTTGCGATCGATTTACAGGTCTTGAGACGAAAGTAAGAAGGGACTTACGCACACAGTAAGTAAAAATAATTAATATGCCTGTAACTTTCCCCCAAATGGGTGTATCTTAAAACTAACCTCACCATTATTTTTCTAATTAAATTCTAGCCCGAAATTATGTATCATATTACCCTATTTCCATTTTGAAAACTTGACCTTAATTCAAAATGGCGGATTTCAAGATGGCTGCCATCAAGGTCATATTTACTATACGACTTCCCCCCAGGACTTATATGTATCCACATGGTTTTTCTTCACTTTTCTTCATTAACGCTCCGTTTACAAAGGGTAGTAAAGGACTTCTGTAGTAATCTCTAATAACCACATCACAACTCTTAAAAGTTATTTAAAAAAATAGAATACATGCACCATGGCAAAAATTTGTCATCACAAGTAATGATGCATACATGCCTTCTATCAGCAAAAAAAGTTTCATTGAAATTGGAGCCGGATATTTGAGTGATGTCCCTTGTGGGATGTGATTGAACGTGACGTCAAAACACATCGCCCCCCTTCCCGAAATTTACGGGAATTAGGTGACCTGAGTGAGCACATGTGGTGCCAGATCTCTCCAACGACCTATCAAGGATCATTGCGTGTATGCCAAGACGTGTCGCCGTTTCTATCCATGCCAAAAGTCGACATACTGACAATTAGGTAGGTAGTCATGATGGTCTGGCTGATGTGTGCGTATATTTTAACTCGTACATTTTGTCTCGACTCGAATTTCGAGACGTCTCGACTCGAATTCGAGTCGAGTCGAGACAGAGACTGTCGAGTCGAGACACGAGTCGAGACAGAAACATATTTTCGAGTCGAGACACGAGTCGAGACAACATTTTCTCGAGACGAGTCGAGACAGGCTTAAATCTCGACTCGACTCGACTCGAATGCATCCCTACATATTTCTATGACTTACGGTTCCGGATATATGGCTCCGTAAATCTCCCAAAATTCGAACTTTTTTGCCAATATCTGGGAAAGGATGGCCAGTTGGTCAAGGCGAATAGCTACTATTTGGTACAAAAATCGTCACCATTATCATAGGTATTAATCAACACTAATAATTTCTCTCTATGATTTACGGTTCCTGAGATATGGCTCCTTAAATACCCGACATTCGAACTTTTTTGGCCAACATCTCGGGGAAGATAAGTTGTAGAGAGATGATACTGGTGCTAAGCAATACCTAAGAGGATGGTAAACATTTGGTATCGATATTAACTGGTAGCCACTGTCCAAATAAGTGGCCAGTTAACAGTGGGCACTGGTTACTATTTGGTACAAAAATATTTACCATCCCTTAAGTATTGATCAACAACAATATCATCTCTCTATAGCTTACGGTTCCCGAGATATGGCTTCTCAAATTTCTGGATTTATTATATTATATTATCTGATTTAGGGGTGAAAGTAAATCTGAAAAGCTAGGGGGCGCATGACGTCACGCTGTCCCCCGTGCCTATCCTTCCCATTGTATTTTTTTTCGGAAGTGGGGGAACGCTATACGCATTGGCGTTCCCCGCGTTTCCCCTTCCTTTACCACTCATGTGATCCATGTTAATATTAATTCTGTAGATGTTCATAAGTATTTGAGAAACATGTTTTAATTATCATGAAATAAGTACTCCAGTTATGTGCTTTCTTATTATATTCATTTACTAAAAAGTAAAGGATACTCTTCATTTGGTGTAAATTCACACGTTAGTCATCGGGACACTTCCAGAATACGAAGTTGTCCTTCTTACTTCAATCTTCATAACATTAATTCTTTTTAATATTTTAATATACACTATACTATACCATGACACCACATTCAGAACGCACTAAGAAAAAAAGAAATGGTTGAGACTGGAACAAAGCAAACACACAATACTTCCTGATTTCCGTCCCTTCACCTCACCGGGATTTTACGCTGTTCAACCGATCGGCAGCAGGTCGAAATACGGACGGACTGGTTCACAAAAGAATAGAATACGAAGTCATATAACAAAGGCTTTCATTTAATCGGGGTATGACAGTGCTCAGTTCTTTCTTGTTCCACGAGAGTTTATTTTCTTCGCATTATCCTAGTAACAAATTTCCTATATGCGTATTCCGCTTAGAGGTGCCCATCTCATAACCATGATTCCAGTTCATCGCTGAAAGAAGGTCTTTAGGTCCACAAGGAAGATCACACATTATTGCCTTATATTACTCCTTTCCTTTAACAGTTCAACCCCAGTTAGCCACTGTAGGTAATTCATTATTCACAATATGTGTTTTACGTCATATTAGGGATTAAAAATGTGGTCTTTTTATGGCTAGACGCAGAGTATCTTGTATTGGAGGCATGCATGATCCATCGACTTGATTTTTAGTGAAAAACCATTACTGCAATTCTTTCAGGTATGTTATCTTCGATATTCTTAATTATACAAGGCATATAAAATCTTCCAGAACTCGGAATGTTTCTTCACTAAAAGTATCTTTTCGCAGTGATGACAAAGCGTCAAGAACTGTCTCATCAGCGTCCATAAATGTCCTAAAGAAACTAGTTTTCGTTTTACCGTAAAATAATCCGATGGTGTCAATCCCTGAGACAGAATGCAATCGAATTAAAGCATAAGCTCGGTTGTGAGCTAGCGCTTGATATACCATACGAACACAGATCTCACGTGTTTCAGCTACTGAGGCAACAAACCAGGTATCCTGTGCAAGTTAAGTGTAGAAATTTGTCGCCAGCGCTGGGATATTAGTACCAGGAGGAAATATCTTTAGAGTTGTGTTCTCCATTTAAACTTGCTAAGAATGCATGTAATATGACTTTTGTATCAGCCTCTTCTTTTGTTATTACTAGAGATTCAACACATCGGTTAGTAGCAAGAACCTGATTCCGATAGGATACTACAATATCTTCACCTTTATCCAAGATGGTTTTCACTGAGGAATGCTGAAAATCTGCATTAATCTGTCCTTTTTTATCATGAGAAAGAAATTTTTCAAAGGATTTTTTACATCTGAATTTTTATGTTAGATTCTATCTTGTACATCACATAGACACTACCTAGTTATTTTCGATCTCTTATTGCATATTTAAGAGAATTATCTACGTATGTGTCAAAGATAACGTGAATATCAGAAAAAATAGAACAAAGTTGTAAAAAAAAAAAAAAAGAATTGCAGAACTGATTTGTCAAATCAGAAATTTTTCTCGTCTGCTTTCCTGCTTTCAGTTTGTGGACCTCTGCCCTTCCATCAACAACTACGACTAGATATGTTTTTACTTCATCTTAAGCTGAACTAGCCAGATTTATATTGAAGCTCTAGCAACAACATAAACAGAGGCTGATATAAAAGTATATTACATGCACTCTTAGCAAGTTTAAATATAGAACACAATTCTAAAGATATGTTATTCCTGATAATAATGTCCTAGCGCAGAAACACGAATATCTACCCTCAACTAGCACAGGATACCTGGTTTGTTGCCTCAGGAGCTGAAACACGTGAGATCTCCGTTCGTATGGTATATCAAGACCTAATGCATAACCGAGCTCATGCTTTAATTGGATTGCATTCTGTCTCAGAGATTGATACCTTCGCATTATTTTACGGTAAAACGAAAACTAGTTTCTTTGATACATTTATGGACGCTGATGAGACAGTTCTTGACGCTTTGTCATCACTGGGAAAAGATACTTTTAATGAAGAAACATTCCGAGTGATGGAAGCTTTTATATGCTCTGTATAATTAAGAATATCGAAGATAACATGCCTGAAAGGATTGCGGTAATGTTTTTTCACTAAAAATCAAGTCGATGGATCATGCATGCCTCCAATACAAGATACTCTGCGTCTAGCCATAAAAAGACCACATTTTTAATCCCTAATATGACGTAAAGCACATATTGCGAATTCTGAATTACCTACAGTGACTAACTGCGGTTGAACTGTTAATGGGAAAGAGTAATACGAGCCGATACTGTGTGATATTCCTTGTGGACCTAAAGACCTTCTTTCGGTGATGAACTTGAATCATGGTTCCTCGAAGCGGACTACGCATATAGGAAATTTGTTACTACTGCGGTTGTGTTCGTCCAGTGTTTGTGTTGTCCAGTCTGTTGAGTCTTTGAAAATATAAAAATACCAAAAATTACCAAAATTTAAAACTCAAAAAGCATTCAATATAAAATACAAAAAATTAGCACCTTTTGTAGTTTTTTTTGGCCTGGTGGGGGTCTATCTTTTTGCCCATTCACACTAAATGAAGGGAATTTTTTTTATTTTTAGTAAATGAATATAATAAGAAAGCACATAACTGGAGTACTTATTCCATGATAATTAAAACATGTTTCTCAAATACATATGAACATCTACAGAATTAATATTAATATAGAATACATGAGCGGTAAAAGTGAGGGGAGACGCGGGGGACACCGTTGCCGCACTTCCGAAAATGCGTATAGCGTTCCCCCACTTCCGAAAAAATTACAATGGGCAAGGATAGGCACGGGGGACAGCGTGACGTCATGCTTCCCCCTAGCTTTTCAGATCTACTTTCACCCCTAAATCACATATTATAATAAATAGTAGGAATAGAAGTAATGCTAATTAAAATGAATTAATTACTTCTCTTGAGTGAAATATTCAATTTTCTATATTGTTTTTCCTTACGTTTTATATAACAACGATTTAGAAAATGAAAATTTATTCATATTTCATGCTCGTTTTATTAATCTAGTTTCTTGGCATAAGTAAATAATACAAAAATGATTATTTTGTCAAATGAAATATTTTTTCTTAGGAAAAATTCTTTTTTTTTGAAATGTTAACCAAAATAGCTACATTTACGTAAAAGGTGCTAATAACAATGAGTAGAACGTACTTATACCTTTCTTTTTTTATATAAAAAAAAAGAAAATTAAAATATAATGATTAGGAGCGAAAGTATAAAGGGTTAAGCGAGCCATGACTCATCATTTCCCTCACCCCCTCCCCTTCCAAGTCGCGGGTCTGACATGTCCACTATAACTTTTCTTACTTCCTACCTTATAAGGAAAATGATACCATCCACAATACACTACCATTAAACTGCACCCGTGATACCACTAGAAATCCCAGTAAAAGGAGAAACTCGAGAAGACGTGATTTGCAGCGTCTCTAGCGCGAATATCTTCGGAAAACTTAATGCACTCGCTCTACTGATTGAGTTAAGATATATTACAGCCAGAAGAAATGCGCACGAAACAGGAAATAGATATAGTAAGAAACAAAACTGCATAACGATTGCTTTGCATAATACAGAGAAATATAATTTATATCATTCACTACTCCTCACTTGATGAAATTCTACAGAAAATGTACCCCAAAAAAAGGGTAGGTTGGTTGTTAAAAATTTAAAAAAAACTAAATCCTTTTTCTAAAGACGAACTATCCTGGATTTAATGGAAACGTTAGGTGAAGTTACATTTTAGTTTGAAAAAAAATGTGAAGTGGAAGTAATACAGGTATTAGACAGGCAGAAGTCAAAGATTATGTAGATAATATGAGTAAATTAGGGGGTTGATTTTATATTAGAATATAAGACATTGGGAATAAAGAAAACTGATTGAATATATTAATAATTTGAACTCATTCAAAAAGGAACTTCTAAACAAACTTTATTTTGAATTGTTAAAAATTGTAATTTTGCTAAGTGAACACCTTTCTTAATGTAACGTACCTGACATTCATTAATTTTGTTCTAAAGGATATATAATGTTTAATTCATCGCACTGAAAACTTATTTTCCAGTTTTCGCATATAATTTATATTAAAAATTTACAGCAACTGTCATTAGATGCTGCCATATTGTTTTATAGCGTGTTTCACTTTCAAAATGGTATATCACTACATATCTATACTTTATGACACGTCGGTGCTGGAAGGTGGTAGTCACAATATCAATCTCTTTGTAAGTGGACTTGAGCATGAACAGTGTATTTTGCTTTAGGCATTTATCAAAGGAGAAATTGACTATATAAGACATATAGTTGCACGCAAAGGTTGTTGTAAAGAAAAGGAGCAAAATTCAACAAATGTAATCAGCTTATAAATGATGCAGTGGAAAGACAGAGAACCATTAAGTATCTTCTAAATGATTCCTCACGTTTGATATCGTCATAGCAACTAGCGATTTCTAGAGAGAGGGAAATCATACGAAGTTGCTTTATAAATGTACTGCACTATTGCTTTATATTGAGTGTATTCCTTAAAGACAAAATACAAGTTTGCCGTGTACACATGTACTATATATGCATGAGAAACATGAAGAAGCAAATGGAAAAGATTGAATATTAACTTTCATGCCGAATAACACAAGCGAAATTCCTCGTTTCCTATTCTGAATAGAGGAAGGCAAAGTAAACAGAGTTACCATTTAGACAGTGTTATTACGTAAGTATTTATTCTATAGATAGTCGTTTCTCTATCACTAGTTATGTTTGATAGCTGACCGCAGGCATTATGGACTATCATCTAACACCTCAATTTACAGTGCATGAAACTACGTTGGAGCAGACACATAGGAACTCCGTATAATTCTTTGCTGAAAGTTTTCATATGCTAATGAGGCCGATGTTGTAAATGTGTATCCTAATTTACAGTACTCTATTGGGTCGGCATCAGAGGTTTATGCTGGAATTACATGAAAGGGATGGATCCCCGTTTCCTGCTTCACGTTACGCTAATACTAGAGGATATGAACGGACCTTTCCTTCAGATAGATCCGAATCTAGTTAATGTTTGGTCCGTACAAACGAAATACATCTCACCAATAAATTAGAAGTCATCATGGATTCATGGATCTATGCAGCTTTCACTTTCACGTTTTCCCTTCTTTCAAAAAAGCAACTTCCACTAGTATCTAAAGGCAATCACGGTTCCTTGCGGGAAACTTTCTTAGTACTGAGGGCAAAGTTTAGTATGACCTTTGTCAGAGATGTTACAACAAGTAATAGCCTAAATATTACCTAATATTGGCATTGATATATTGGTTATTTCATATGCCGTATAATGTTCTCAAAGGTTCAATATCATCAATATGTTCAGTGTGTAGCAATAAGTAAGGAGTGTAATGCTAAACATTTATAGAACTACGAAAAGAAATCAGTCAAATACTGTATTTTATCAAATTAGAATGTAGTATACGTATAGAATGTTTCTCAGTACTGCTTCGAAATTAAACTTTTTAATGAGCTATTCTATTGAATCATCTTGTAGCACTCCAGGCTTCCAGACAACATATGCTCAAACATGTGATTCCACATAACGAAAAATGGATTACAGGATAATATTTAAAGTCTAGGATGTCATACAACGGACGCAGTCGTTTTTCCTCATTACGGACTGCGAAGCTAACAACTTTACTTATTACCTAGTTGCAAATCCTCTAAATAGTATCAAGAAGATTCCCACACCATTAATATGTATTGAGTTTTGATGTTTTAGTATTATTCAGTAAACATAGTACTAAGACGAAAACAGTTTCTTCAGATAGTAATAGTTTAGAAATGATTTGTTTTATTACTGTAACAGACTATGGTGTCCAGTCATAATCATACATGAAACATTACATTAGAAACAACCCACTACAATATCACAAATAACTGAAGTTAACCTATTTTTTTATTTATAATAGGTTTCAGATACAACACTAAGCTATTTTACACTGAAACATTCTAACATTTTGATAACATAACAACTGAATAACAATTTGAGCTCAAGATGGTACAGCACAACAGTAACATTATAAAAATAACTTATTACAAATGATCTGAAGTATACCCATTTGCAAAAACGTCTCCAATTTCTGGTAAGTGAATATAAGTACTGACACTTCGGTTTAGAAGGAACCTATGGACAATATTTAACCTCGCTACTCGAATGTAAAAGAGATCACTAGACCGTGTTGTTCTAGGGGATACGCAAAAATTGATCTGACTTAATAACTGTTCAAATGATATATGGTCATTCACATTTTTCTTTTCTTTTTCTTTTTTTTCTTTTTTTTTTTTGCAAAAATATGAGGTCAGAAATTTTGTTTTTCACTAGGAGAGGTTTGATATTGAGGGATTTTAAAACGCCATTTTTTGGAAGTGTTTGGAGGTGAGGTATTCGGTAGGATACAATGGCTAAACGAATTACGGAATTCATTTATTTTTAATGAGAAAAGTAGGCCATAGACCAGAAAAGAGAACAGTACTCGATAGTGGGATCAACATACGACTTACTGAACTTCATACATTTTACTTTAACTAAAATTAATATTATTGTAAATCAACACAATGTGCTTTACAGGGGTAGACAAAAAATCTAAAAACACCTCATACACGACACGTAAGTTTGGCCCTCCACTCTACAACACCTTTTGCGATTGCCGATTGTTTTTTTGTTTGTTTGTTTGTTTGTTTTCAATGTGTCTTCTTCCGTCAGCACTAACCAGTTCACCTGTAGTGTGAAAGTCGTGCACTAAAATGGGCAACCTGACAGACTTCCAAAGAGGCATGATCGTTGGTGCCCGTCTGGTTAGAGCAACAGTGGCGAATATTGTGAGGGTATCGAAAGGCACCGTGTCCAATGTCACGAGGGTATACATAATTCACGAACAAACGACGTCTGCAAAGCACACCAGTGGTCGAAAGACAATCCTGTCAGGTAGGGACCGGAGGACATTAAAACGGATTGTAGCAGCTAAAAAGAAGAACACTGCAACGAAAATTACGTCTCTGCTCCCAACTGTAAAGCATGGGGGTGGTTATGTTACAGTATGGGCAGTGATATCGTGGTTTTCTGCAGGTCCCATAATAGCCTTGCATGGAATGATGATTGCTAAGGCTTATGAGGCCATTTTGGTGGACCAGGTTCTACTCATGGTCCAAATATTGTTCCCTGATGGTGATGGCATTTACCAAGATGATTTTGCATCCTGTCACGGTGCAAAAACGGAGAAATCATGGTTAGACGAGCATGACCAGGAGCTATCACACCTCCCCTGTGTCCCACAATCACCAGATCTGAACATCATTGAGCCATTGTGGTCTAAGTTAGAAAGGCGTGTTCGGTCTCATTACCCTCCACCAACATCCCTTAAGGAACTAGAGCATGCTTTGGAGGAACAATGGTACAAAATTCCACACATCACGATTCAGGAGCTGTATACGTCCATTTCACGTCGGTTTCAGGCTGTTTTGGACGTAAAGGAAGGCCCCACACCATACTAGGTATGATTTTCACACTTTTGCAAACGTTTTAGATATTTTGTCTCTCCCCTGTATATTTCAATATTAAAACGTAGATTTACCAAATAAGAAACAGAACAAATTCAGAATATGCATAAAATGCAATAATCTATGGGAAAACAAGTTTTGAATAATCATAACCGTTACAGCCGTTTTGATATTTAAAATAATTAATTATAAAACGTATCGATGTAGATACAGTTATTTATTTTTTTAAGACTGCGGTATATACTATGCTTAATAATGAAGAGAATACCCGGTGTTGGCTAATAGCATAAAACATCGAGAAGGGATGACTTAAGTTGACAGTTGTAGTCTTACCATATCAACTAACAAATAACAATATTATGTCCGAAAATATATTTAGTTATATAAAAGCACAACATTCACACAGGCAAATGTCATCATTCACGTAGGCAAATGCCATGACATTATAGGAAAGAGTAAGGTCAGTAACCTCAAACTTAAACAGCCTACCTACTATATTTCAGATTTATTAACCTTAGATTTCAATGACAACTTAACTTCTGAAATTTTATCCAAACTTAACGATCTTATGTCTCATTTGAAGACTAATGTTCAGGTTTATCGTCGTGTCCCTCGCGGTGCTCGTTCATCGGTAGCTGATTCTCTATGTGACATAATTTGTAATAACAACACCAATAATGTTGACTCTTGGATCGACCTTCTAATTTTCCCTTACGCAGTGCTTTGCATCCCACCGCGTTCTGAGAAAGTAAGTAATCTCACCACTAGGATGAAGCTAAGAGTCAAAAATTGGAAAGAATATCATCGTGAAGTATTAACAAAGCAGCATCGAGGGACCAACGAACCTCGCAAAAAATAAAAATCCAGTTCACTCAACACCAAGAGCATCGAACAAAAATTAGCAAATGGTGATATACGTGGCGCTATCAGAGTACGGATATCCGATCGCACTGTGGCTACGCCAAATACGTCAGTGCCACATGCTCTCAAAGAAAAACATCCAGCTCACACTCACTCATTCATCAATCCCGAACCACCTGAGGACTCGACAACAGTAACTTAAATCTCTTCCATCGAGTTATTAAAGGCCATAAAATCCTTCCCCTCTGGTTCAGCAAGAGGAATGCATAATCTCCGTCCCTCAGTCTTGAAACATCTACTTCTAAATCAAGACTTTGATTCAAGGAACGCTTAATCACATCCATCTGTAAATTTATCTACTTAATTATATCTGGGAAAGCGCCGACCATCTGAAGACCATTTCTTTTAGCCTTACTTGTGGCCCTGAAGAAGAAATGCGGTGAAATTCGCCTGACAGCTGTTGGCAATGTTTGGAAACGCTTATCAGCAAAAATTACTTGCTTCCGGCTACGAGATTCATTAATTAATATACTATCACCACACCAACTATGGGTCGGTATACCATTCGGAGCAGATTCAGCCGAACATGCAGCCAGAATGTACTAGTCATCTCCTCATATTGAAGTGAAAGCATTTTTAAAAATTGACTTCCGCAACGCCTTTAATGAACTCAACCGTGACTCAATGTTACAATCTGTTAAAATTAACTTTCCAACATATCCTTACATCTACCAATACTACGCCGAACCAAGCAATCTTTTTGTAAGTGATAACATAATTTACTCACAGCGTGGAGTACAACAAGGCGACTCACTTGGACCAGCATTGTTCCCTAACCATCCATCACATTGTTAAGGATATTAATACAGATTTAAATATCTGGTACATAGATGACGGTACCATAGCCGGAAATATCGACGTAGTACTATGCTCTTTCAATAAAATTCGTGTAGAAGCTTCATCTATTGGATTGTTTCTAAACTCTTCCAAATGTGAAGTGAGTTTTCTGAGCGCCAGAGACGATGAAGCTCATGATCTTTATGCAAGATTTAAGCAAGTAGCAACTGGTATCAAACTCTTATTACCTACAAATGCAGAGCTTTTAGGTGCTGTCATCTCTGCCGAATCAAGGAGCAAAATTTTATTGGACAGGATATCAAAATTAGGCTTCTTCCTTTCTTAATTATCAAACATTTCTGCATACTCCGCTTATTATTTACTACGAGCTTCACTTTCACTTCCAAGATTACTATATTTCCTCCGTTGCTCCCCTTCCTGGCAGGATGATAAATTACTTGACAAATTTGACCAGACTCTTAGAACAGGTCTGGAATCCATTCTAAACTGTTCGTCGAAAGGCAGTTCATAGTTACAAGGTTCCTTACCAGTTGAGAATAGAGGCCTTGGGATTCGTCGAGCCACGGATATCTCCAAACCCATTTCCTCGCATCATTCTATGGCTCTGGATGAGCGAACTAATTCAATCATTTCTTTTCTACAAGAGGTTGACTTGGACTCAATTCGAGACATACAAGAATGCATCGATTGGAATGGATCCCCCACATTACGACAAAAGACATGTCCAGTCGGTTTGGAATGAAGCTATAGTTAAGCTTCGTTTATCTTCGCTCCTATCATCAACTAATAACCCAGATGACAAAGACAGGCTGTTAGCTGTCTCATCCTCAAGAAAGAGAGCATGGGTTCAAGCCCTACCTTCTCACACACTCGACCTACACCTTTCTAATAAGACCTTTTGTGTTGTTACAGCTCTGCGCTTAGAGGCTAATATTTGCGAGCCAAACTACTGCTTTGCTTGCAACGCATGGATTGATAATAAAGGATTACATGGTTTTTTATGTAAAAAGAGCGCGGGAAGACAAATTCGACACCATAATGTGAACGACATAATTTATGGAGCCCTCATATCAGCGGGGATTCCTTCAATAAAAGAACCAAATGGTTGTTGCCGCTCTGATGGTAAAAGGCCTCACGTCATGACCTTGGTTCCGTGGGAAAACAGGAAAGCACTAATCTGGGATTCCATATGTTCCAATACGTTTGCTCCTTTCAACATAACCCATTCTTCAATTCATGCAGATCTTGTCGCCACTCACAGATAATCCGACAAAAGGCTAAAATATGCAAACCTATTGGACAAATATTGGTTTGTAACAGTGGCAAAAGAAACCAGTGGGTCCTACTAGGGATTATTCCATATCAGGACCAAGTACCTGGAGAAAACTTATATATCGTCTGAAAGCCCTTGCCATGAGAAGTACGAAGCCGTTTTCAAATCACGGGTAAACCCGCAAACTGACTCTATAAGGTGCATGTTTGTTGGTGATCCTGACCCTAAATATGGCATATACGACAGAAGTGAAAATGAATATTACGATGCATCACGCATAAACGCTAGAGCCCATCAAGTTCCTTTTTGGCTCATTCCTAGAAGGTGAATCAGGCAAGGGTGTGATAATATCACTTTGCACCTAGACGTACTCATCTGGTCAATGTTGTCAAGGAATTGTAAATACAATGTGGCAGATGGTTTCTGTACCACTGGATGTATATCCATGAAAGGTGGTATAAACATCATTCGTCACTAGGGAAATTATACTGTGGGCGTATTCCTCTCCCAAGGATCCAAGTTTGTCAATGTTGCCAACCAATTTTTAAAATGAGAAGTTATCAAACAGGTTGCGTTCGATGAGACGTTTATACACCATGCTTGGCAGAAACGTCACACGATACTATAGCAAAAAGATGTTGTGTGTGACCGTCCAGAAATCAGTCTAGGTTGTCAGTGTTGCCAACCTATTTTAAACATCACAATGTTGTGAATGGCGTGCGTGCCATTGAACGAATATATAACAAATGTGACAGAAGCAGCACTGGAGAATGGAAAACATATTGTGAATGTCCCCGTCTCTCAAGCACGCCAGTTTGGCAATGTTGCCAACCAATGCGAATATTCCAGATTTTCGCATGTAATCTACCGTGTTGGCGGGCACAATTAGACTGTGACCCGTACTAAGTTTCTAGTATGTTATTGTAAACGCTCAGGCATGCATATTGTTAGTGTTTCCAATCATTTTAAACTACGGTTTATCGAAAGGTTGCCTGACCATTGCATGCATAAAGACAAAACTTGGTACCAACCACAATGCGTTTGCTATTGTGTCGAATGATGTTTATGCTAAATCTTGTCATTATGCATGCAATGGTCAGGCAACCTTTCTATAAAACGTATTTTAAAATAAATGGGAACACTGACAATATGCATGCCTGAGCGTTTACAATAACATACTACAAACCACATATGTGTCACAATCTAATTATGCCCGCCGACACGGTAGAATACATGCGAAAATCTTGAAGGTTCGCGTTGGTTGGCAACAATGTCAAACTGGTGTGCTTGGGAGACAGGGACACTCACAAATATGTTTTCCATTCTCCAGTGCTGCTTCTGTCACATTTGTTATATATTCGTTCAATGGCACGCACGTCATTCACAACATTGTGATGTTTAAAATAGGTTCGCAACACTGACAATCTAGATTGGTTGGTAGACGGTCACACTCAATATCTTTTTGCTATAGTATCCTGTGATATTTCTGCCAAGCCAAGCTTGGTGTATAAACGTCTCATCGTACGGATCCTGTTTGACAACTTCTCATTTTAAAAATTGGTTGGTAACACTGACAAATTGGTATCCTTGGGAGAGGAATTCGCCCACAGTATAATTTCTCTAGTGACGAATGATGCTTACGCCACGTTTCATGGATATACATCCAGTGGTACAGAAACCATCTGCCACATTGTATTTACAATTCGTTGGCAACACTGACCAAATGGGTACGTCTAGGTGCAAAGTGACATTATCACACCCTTGCCCGATTCACCTTCTAGGAGTGAGCCAAAAAGGAACGCGATGGGCTCTGGCGTTTATGCGTGATGCATCGTAACATTAATTTTTAAGTGGAACGGATATTTGACCAACTCCCGCGATACCATATGAAAATTCTGTTAGGGGATTTCAATGTGAAGGTAGGACGAGAAAATATCTTCAAACCGATTATAGGGAACGAAAGTCTGCATAAAGAAAGTAATGACAACGGTTTTAGACTCGTGAACTTTGCAACATCCGAAAACCTAATCGTGAAGAGTACAAAATTCCCACATCGCGACATTCATAAATACACTTGGACATCACCAAACGGGAAAACACATATTCAAATTGATCACGTTTTAGTAGATAGAAGAAGGCAATCTAGCATAATTGATGTCCGTTCGTTTAGAGGGGCTGATTGTGACACTGATCACTACCTTGTAGCAGCAATAATACGAGAGAGGTTATCGTTGAATAAATGTAATATTCATTGTCCGAAAACGGAGAGATTCAATTTAAAGAAATTAGAAGAGAGCCAGGTAAGAGAGAAATACCAAATTGAAGTTTTGAATAGATTCTCGGCTTTAGAAGATTCGGAGTGCACTAGTGTTGAGGATATCTGGATTGAAATTAGAGATAGCATTAAAATTTTAGCAAAAGAAAACTTGGGACACGCGGAAATACGTAGGAACAAACCATGGTTCGACCAGAAATGCATTAAACTACAGAGAAGAGAAAACAGGCAAAATTACGCTGGCTACAAAATCCGAATGATATAACTACACAAAATTTCGCAGATATCAGGTGGGAAACTTCCAAAACTTTTAGAACAAAGAAACGCGATTTTCTGAAAGCTAAAATTAAGGAACTTGAAGATAATAGTAAAAATAGAAACATCCGGGACATGTATAAAGGAATCAACGAATTTAAGAAAGGATATCAACCTCGTGCTTATATATTAAAGAAATCTGACGGTACAGTTCTCACTGACACGGATAGCATCTTAAATAGATGGAAAGATTTCTTTGATGATTTGCTTAACACGCAACCAAAAACTAGTGTGCATGGAGAAAAAGAGATACACACCGCAGAACCGTATATTCCACAACCCAACCGAATAGAAGTAGAAGCCGCAATAAAGAAATTAAAGAAACACAAATCTCCGGGTGTAGATGAAATTCCGGCTGAGTTAATCATAGCTGGAGGCGATAAATTGTGAAACAAGATACACAAACTCATCCTCCTTATCTGGAACAAGGAAGAATTGCCACAAGAGTGGAAAGTATCAATCATTGTTCCAATTCACAAGAAAGGCGACAAAACTGACTGTAATAATTATCGAGGCATTTCTCTTCTGTCAACATCCTATAAAATCCTTTCAAATATTCCATTAGCAAGACTGGCCCCATACGCAAATGAAATTATTGGAGATTATCTGTGCGGATTTAGACGAAATCAATCAACTATCGACCAAATATTTAATATTCGTCAAATACTCGAAAAAAAAGTGGAAATACAATACCACGCTGCATCAACTATTTATTGATTTTAGAAAGGCGTACGACTCGGTTAGGAGAGAAACATTATACAACATTCTTACAGAACTTGGAATACCGAGAAAGCTAATTAGATTAATTAAGATATGTTTAAATGAATCCCAAAGTAAAGTCCGGGTAGGAAAATTTTTGTCCAGCTTTCACGTCGAAAATGGCCCGAAACAAGGAGATGCGTTGTCCCCATTATTATTTAACTTTGCTCTGGAATACGCTATAAGGAAAATCAAAGATAGCAACCAGGGCCTAGACTTGAACGGTATTCACCAGGTTATGGCATATGCTGATGATGTAAATTTAATAGGGGATGATAGGAGAACAATAGAAAGAAATGCAGAGATCTTATTAAACGCTTGCAGAGACATGGGTTTAGAAGTAAATGCAGAGAAAACTAAATACATGGAAGTGCATCGGGACCGTAATACAGCAAATTATAGATTCGTTAAAATATTAAATAATACTTTTGATAAAGTGGATACTTTCAAATATCTAGGATCAATATTAACAGAGGAAAATCATATCCAGGAAGAAATTAAATGTCGACTAAAAGCAGGGAATTCGTGTTACTATTCGCTTCAAAATCTTTTGTCGTCGCGAATTCTGTCGAGGAATTTAAAGCTTAAAATATACAAAACGATAATCATGCCTGTTGTTTTGTATGGCTGCGAAACATGGTCGCTTACTCTGAGGGAAGAACATAGACTGAAAGTATTTGAGAACAAGATCCTGAGACGAATATTCGGACCCAAGAAGAACGGGAATGGGGAATGGCGGAAATTTCATAACGAGGAACTGGATAATTTATACGGTTTACCCAACATTGTTAGGGTCGTCAAGTCTAGGAGACTTAGGTGGGCGGGCCATGTAGCTAGAATGGAAGAAAGTAGAGACGCTTTCAAAGTCTTGACTGGAAGACCAATCGGAAAACGACCATTAGGAAGACCTAGGCGCAGATGGGAGGACAATATTAAGAAGGATCTTGCAGAGATTGGAATACAAAGTAGAAACTGGATGGAGTTAGCTAACGATAGAAATCAGTGGAGAGCTTTTGTGAACGCGGCATTGAACCTCCGGGTTCCATAGGCCATAGAGTTAGTTAGTTAGTTAGTTAATATGCCATACATAGGGTCAGGATCACCAACAAACATGCCCCTTATAGCGTCAGTTTGCGGATTTCCTCGTGATTTGAAAACGGTTTCGTACTTCTTATGGCAAGGGCTTTCAGACGATATATAAGTTTTCCTCAGGTACTTGGTCCCGATATGGAATCATCCCTAGTTAGGGACAGGAAGGATCTAATCTCATTAATGAAGTTGGTCATCGAATAGCGATCAAAACTAGTGATCTCCGAGCTACTGCATTCCTTTTCCAAAGTATCAGCATCGCCATCCAGCGCGGGAATGTGTCATCGATGTTAGACACATTACCTCCTGACAAAGACACTCTAGAAGGCTGAAAACCACTTCGACGATGTTCTGAAGAATGTTTTGAATCCAAGAACGAAAAATACCTGGAAAGAGACAAGCCAAGCCAATTGTTTCACAATGTTAGTTAATATTTGTTTTAGTGATATATTTAACGTTTGGAATATTCACATTATTAGGAACGAAAATTCAAAACAAATTTCTTTACAATATAAAACGTACAAATGAGTAAATACTTGAAACTTGATTAGTGTGTTTGTATGTTGTCTTTGGTGAATTTGTCTAGGTTTTGAACATATGAGAAGATTGATTTAATGTAAATATAAATCTTTTCTCGATATACAAAAATGCTTGAAATATACTGGAATCAATAATTTAAAAAAGGCACAACTAATATTATCTTTCAAATCTTTCAGTTGAAGTCTCATGATTGTGTCTTTCAGCCTAAGGGAGGCGAACGTATAAGTGAATGATAATGGAATAAATGGTGAAATAAGAATGTGGGAGAAAACTGGAGTATCCCCAGAAAACCCATGGACACTGTGTTGTCCCATACAAACGTGCTTGGCTGCGAATCGAGCGAGGAACCCCATGGACCAGAGGTAAGCATTCTACCAGTGATTCACTGTGCTCCCTGGAAATGATATTTTAATATGACTTTTAGGGAAACGGTCAATGATATTAGAACTGAAACATATGTTTAGTTAATACTTGAACAATAGGAAATTAATAACAAAATTGTGTACAACAAATGAACGTCATAAATGAAAATAGCGATAAGATTATCTTCCACATGCAAATATCCATTGGTGGCAGCAAGAAAAATAGCAAGGAGTTCACAAAATTTAAACACTTAACAACAATATAAATCTTGAAAGTTTCCAACAAAAACTTTCTAGATTAATTCTTCTAATGGAGATTGCTCCCTTACAGTTTTCTTATTTAGAAATGAGGAAGTACAATTATTGCTGGAGAAGTTTTTTTCTTTACACAGAAACACCTACAAAACTGTTTACATTATAGCTTCCTAGCAGTCTACCTTAAATAATAATAAAGGTAGTCTGTAAGTTTGTATAGTTTACACGCTTATACAATACTTTAGTCAAGTTTATTACACATGTACAATGAAACTGAAACTGAATCGGAAGTATAATTGGTAACATTTATACATACATTTATACCCAATGGTTACAGTGAATAATGACATTCCTTCATTTATGTTTTTTTGTCATTGATCTTACACTCTACATTAATCATGTGGTTTTGATATCACAGCTCCAATGAACACTCTCAAACGGTCATTCTAAATCTTGGAACTATGCCAACGTACAAGAGGGAAAAAATGTTTGGAAATAACCCAATAAAATTCGCACTTAATTAAAGTGAAACTGACAGTCTAATAACTTCCTGTTATGTTGTTGTAATAAAACATGTTGCCATATATATTTGATCATTTATTTAATAGATTCTCGGATAGTTCAACTTTACCTCATTTATTCCTTAGTTCGGACACTTAATCCTATTAACTAATCATAGTGTTTCAGCTAGTTGACTCTATTAAGCGGTTATCAATACAAATCTACGTAACTGGTCACTTAGTTCATATACAACTTTTTGTCGCCTATGAATGGCCTTTAACTTAGGTTAAGCTTACTTAGTTCATTATTGTCCAGTTTCCAAAATTATTCTTCTTTTTACATTTAAACGTCAAGTACCAGTCAAACCAAGAATGTTATAAAATAGAGGATCTGCCTACACAAGAAAATCGTGAAGCCATACGTAACAGTTTCGCTAACACCACTCCACCCACTGACCCCTCTACTTACTAAGATCGCAATGCTTTGAGCCAACATTCATGGCGGAAAAGAGACTAGCCAATCAACGTGCCGATGCTTGGTTATTTTTTGGCTTCATTGAGTTAATGAGATTCAGGTATATATGAGCAGATTCTTTACTTTATAACATCCTTGAGTCAAACAATATGTCTTCACAAACAAATATATCTTAAGTATTGTGGTCATTAAACAGCACTTACTGTTACTTCTCTTAAAACTAATATTTGTATTTCCGTTAATAACAACACAGAAAATTTTGCTTAGTTGATCCGTGTCATTTGATATGTTATGACATATTATAACATGTTACGAGTTAAAAAAAAAGCGGAGTGTATAAAATTAAAAAGTCGTGTACCACTTTCATAATCTCTCACTTATTACCAATACAGAATATGGTCAGAATTTATCAAATAAAGTCAAGAGAAAAAAACAAAATATAGTGAGAAAGTTGAAATAATTATGTGAAATAAATAGTTAATAAATAGTTTCAAATCCAATAAGCAAAATGAAAGAGTAAACAATACATGAACCCTAGTAAAGGTCATTGCCCAGGTCTTTAAAACTGGTCATTGTAACGACACGCAATGAGTATACATGGATGCGCAATCGTAGATATGATCTGTCAAAAGTGATAATAAGAATATCTTCCATCTTGAAACAGGACATGTTGAAGCTGGTGTGATTGGTGTAAATGAGAAGATTTTCATGCGATGCATAAAATTGAACATAAATAGACGCAAAAACCTGTTGGTGAAGTCTGTTATAGAATTACATTACTCCATTGACCGATCATCATGGATTCGGAGAACAATTTGGTGCCCTTTTCGCACCAAGCAAAACCAATTCGACTCAGGTAAATGAAATGGGTGAGGTTACTAGTAGCAAAACAAGATTCTCACAGTCACAAAGCACAACTACCTGTACTTACAATGTAGTTTCTGAGATACACTTTGCTTATCTTGTACCTAAACGACTCTACCAGAAGCACAGGAAGAATTTGCGTTCAAATTGATGCATCAAATAACCAGCTTCAACATGGTTACTTTCAAGATGGTGGATATTCTTTTTAAAACTTTCAACAGATCATATCTACCATTTCGTATCCATGTAAGCTCATTTCGTGTCGTTACAATGAACAATTTTAAAGAAAAAGTGCATTTTCTCACCATGTCCTTAGTGTACTGACGTTCCACTTCTGATTTTTCTCCAGCCCTAGTGTCCCAACGTCTTAGGGCACTACAGCTACAATTTTGTCTGTGCGAGTTTCCCGAGCCACTCTCTCTACATACAAAATTTCATGAACATTGGGGTCTGATATGGGTTCCTTCTAAAACCTTGACAGAAAGGCTATGATTTAACATTATTTAACGTAGTATTTTGTTGTTTTAAGGTGGACGGAGAAAGAAAATAATAAACACATAAAAAAAATAAAAGGTAAGATGAAGGACACATTTTAAAGTACAGCATACAATTCAAAAAATCCAGGCTACCTTATCTAAATAAAGGTATAATACATTGAACGTGATCTAGATATTAAATTACCACGTCAAAAGTTGTGAAACAACTACAAATTTTTTACTCGAATAACTTAAGTGTATACAAATAGTGTATTTCCTTAAATATATCAATCGTAAAGACTTCCTTCTTTCTCAGAATGTAGGCCTAAACTTCTTGAAACTGTTTTAAATAGATAACGTCTCTCAACAAACAGAAATACCGACATATGTTTCTAATTGTTGTTTCTTCTTAAGGTTGTATTCTTTTCATATAATAGCTTGATATTTTTCTTGATAAAACTAGATATCCTATACTGGCAGCGACACTACAACATGAATTGAGTTGAAAAATGAAAATAAAATCTTTGAGTTTTACGTCCCACGGTTATGCCGGTTAGGCTAAAGGAGACGGTGATGGTGAATAATGAATGAAATGGTGGAATGAACAAAGTGGGAGGAAACGGGAGAACCCCAAGAAAACGCATGCACACGGTGTTTGTCCACCACAAAGTTCACTTGGCGGGGGCTGGGATCGAACCCAGTACCCCAAGCACCAGTGGTGAACGCTCTTTCACTGACCCACCGCGGCCCCATGAATTGAGTTGAGTTGAGTTGATTTTAGTTTAGCGTCCCTTTCAGCAGCGAGGATATAAGAGACGTGGACCTACTGATTAACGTGGAATCCGAACCATATGAGCTCCCAACGGAGATCGAACCCGGGTCTCCCACGCCAAAAGCGTTTTTGCTAATATTCAAGCGTGCTATAAACAAAACATGAAAGTTGTTACCGTCAAACCAAGCAATGCCAGAAATAATAATTAGAATACTGCATTGAGGATAGTTACACAAAAAGAGATGAAAAGTTTGTGACATCTTAAACCCGAAGTGAAAATAGCATAATCAGGGTCAAATGAGTCGTACGAGTGCACCCAAGCAGAATACTTTTTTTTCAGAATCTGTAAATTGAAATAATACTGATTCTCAGTTCCAGATGCAGGTATCCGTTTTTCGGTTAGGACACAAACGGAATCGAAATATGAAGTATGATTGTATATTAACTCGACTGCGATGTATAAAAATGAAATGAAATCTGTAAGTTTAACGTCCCACGTTTATGCCGGTTAGGCTACAGGAGACGGTGATAATGACAAATGAGTGAAATGGTGGAATGAAGAAAGTGGAAGGAAACTGCAGAACCCCCTGAAAACCCACGAGCACGATGTTTGTCCACCACGAAGTCCACACGGCACGAGCTGGGATCTAACCAGGGACCCCAAGCCCGTAGGTGATCGCTCTACCACTTTTGTATTTATTATAATGTCACTAATATTACATAGGAAAATGACATGGATACAATATAGGTGTAATCTAGGACCGACCACTGGGAAGCTTTTCCAAGGTGTGGTTCTGAGCGAACTTACTCGTCCGTTCGATGATGATGGTTATGCATCACAATAAGGAAAATGTTCACAAGCACAACTCATTGCCTCCCGGTCCTTCCCGACAGTTGGGAGAGAACCGCTTGCAAAAAGCCACTGAAAGACTGTCTTTCTAGATCGACTGAAAAATATTTGCGGCGTTCTCGTTGTAAAAAGTCAAAATATAAGCATTCATCATTCCATGGCATGGAACGATGAACATATAACAATGTGGTACCAACCAACCAGAGGACCATATTATGTTTGGTTTTTGGGTAATACTGAAATGCAGAAAAGAATAGGAGATCTACGGTAAATAAAGGAACGGGTGCACGGCAGATTAAGCTCAACATACGAAGGAGGAGGTTCCAAATAATATCGGCAACTGAACATGACGTGTAGCGATGTTCTAGTGTGTCAGAGTGGCCACAATATTTGCAGGTAAGGGTTGTGGCACGTGTCTGTCTGTCTTGTGCCCAAGTCTGTCTTGTGTGGCAGGCAGTTGATGAACTATGGTCGTCCATACTGCTTGTGTGTGCAAAGGGAGGACATTGGTTCGTAGATTTTGCCAGATTTGGCGCCATTGTTTATTGGGGAGCATATCCTGTACCCGCACTCTCACATCTACAAGTGACGCTCTCCACAATTGCCGGTATAGCGTTTGGGGAGTATCTGTAGTAGGGGTAGCAAGCTCACCAGAATATGTCCATGCTTGAACAAGATTGGTGATATATGTAGGACATAAGTTCCCAAATCTGCAGAAAGGCGGATTCACTGGTTGAGAGTATTCGGACCAGAAACATTCGATCCACACCCGTGATAGTAGATGTGCTCAACGTCTTGATACGCATTTAGCATGTATAATACTTGACTTTTAAGACGAATGTTTACGAGTCCAAGGTCCCCTTCGCTGCGAGGAAGATAAGTAGTGTTGTGGCGGAGACGGAAGAAGTAGCCCCGCCAAAGAAACCACATAAATACAGATTCAATTTGGCGAACGTAAATATAAGGGAGGGGAAAGGTGCGCGCGTAGTACCAAAGTTTAACAGCAACATACTGGTTGAGATATTGAATATTATGTATTATATGCAGGCCGCGGAACCGTTGTAAGTATAGCATCTGCTTAATCTGATTAACGATAGGACGCCAGACAGCATCCATTTGTTTGTGTGAATCGCCATGGAAAGTTATGCTGAGTACTCTTAAAGCATCAACTATTGGAATGTGAGAGCGTGAATCAGGTAAGGAGGGTAGAGAGAATGCGTGAAATGACAGGAGTTTGGTCTTGTATTTATTGTATGACAAGCTGGAGCTCTGGGTGAGCTCGTTAGTTATGCGGATGGCGGTTAGCATATCTTCGGGTTTAATTCCAATTAAGTTCACGGCATCCGCAAATCCGAAGACGTGTAATTGATGGTATTCCGGTATACCGGGAGAGGTAATCTGAGCCACAGCTCGGAGATAGGTATCTAGAACTATCACAAAGAGGTTCGTCGAGATGCTATCGCCTTGCCTTAATCCATGTTGCAGAGCAAATGGTTCGGAAAGGTGACTATTGATCTGAACTCGACATTGGGCCCATTGGTAGAGTTGTCTTATGACTTGTTGAAATGCAGGGGGAAATCTCCAGACGTCTAAAGTTTGAATAAGAAACTCTTGATCAACGCAGTCATATGCGGAAGAAAAATCTATGCCAAGGACCCCCGCTTTAATACGCCGAGTTTGCACGTACGCTATAAAATCCCGTATCTAGCTGTAAAAATAACGACTAAGATAGGAGCAAGGAAGGCTATGCTCCAGGGCAACCCCGGCCAAGACGGCGCTCTTGGCAGCACGTTCGTTTCCCCAAATCCTGATATGATTTGGCACCCAGCGACAACGATGACACAACCCTGTTTCTGTAATTGATAGCACCTCGCTAGAATGTCTTGAACGAGGAGGAGCTTTACTGAAGGCATTTTGTAAACTCAGAACCACGCTCTGAGAGTCGGTGCAGATCAGCATACGTATGATGTAAAGAAGGGCCATGGTCCAAGGCAAGCTTAATAGCACTTAGTTCAGCAGTGAAAACTGAACACAAGCGATGCAATTGGAACTCTGAGCTGCCTTTAGTGCAAGCAAAGGCACAACCAACAGAATTCCCATCCTTGGAACAGTCCGTATAAAACACATTATAATCGGCGTACTGGACAAGTAATGCTGCGAACTCCTGCTGATAGATCTGGGAACTGGTATCAGCTTCGAATAAGAACTCGAGCGTAAATCAAGTCTTGAGGGCCGAAGCATCCATGGCAGTACAACACAAAATTGAAATACCGAGAGAGAGACAGCAGTGAGACTCTCACATGCCCTACGTACCATGAGCGTGTAGCACGAGGACATGCAGTATAGCGCTCGTAAATCCTTCAAACACGGAGACAAGGTCTACAGGGATATCCTGGAATATATCTCCCATGTGTGGAATAACTCAGGAAAAGTCTCTCGCGCGAAATGATAACGAAGGCTCGTTTGCCTCAACATAAAGGCTAGCAACAGGAGTAGTACGGAAAGCGCCAGTAGCTAGTCGGATACCCAGGTGATGGACTGTGTCTAATTGCCGCAGCAGAGAAGAGCGGACAGACAAATACACAATATAGCCATAGTCTAACTTGGACCGGATTAGACTACGGTATAAGCGAAGGAAAACAGTATGATCAGAACCCCAAGTGCGGCGGGACAAAACACGAAGGAAATTCAGAGTGTGAAGACAAGAATACTTAAGAGAGCGAATGTGTGGTGCACACGACAATCGACGGTCAAACAGTAGACCCAAGAGACGGAATGTATCAACGAATGACAAACGATTGCCATCCAGATACAAGTCCAGGTCAAAAATGCAAGAGCGTTGACGGCAAAAGTGGGCACAGTCAGATTTCTCAGAAGAAAAGCGAAATCCTGTCGTGTTCTATAAGCGAACAAGACAATTGAGAGCCAGCTGAAGCTGTCGAGTAATGCCGCGAAGTGGCGAGAGGGGCAGAAAATACCTCGTCAACATAAAGCAGACCAGAGCCTGGATCTGTGAAAGAACGTTGTTGACGGCAACAGCAAACCGCGTGGCGCTAAGGACACCCCCTTGTGGAACTCCATTCTCTTAGATAAAGCGTCCTGAAAGGGTAGATCCCACACGCACTCTAAAATGGCGATCTTGAAGGAAGTTTACAACGAAGTAAGCCATATGCCAACGAAGACCCCAGTTACATAATTGTTTTAAGATGCCGTAACGCCATGTCTTGTCATTTGCCTTCTTCAAGTCAAATAACAGAGCGACAAGATGTTCTCTGTTTAGAAAACCGTCTTGAGTTTGACCCTCAAGATAAGCGAAATTGTCAATAGTGGATAAGAAACAAGGAAATCCACTTTGATTGTTACTCAGAAGTGAATTCGATTCCAAATACCAGGCAAGGCGCTTGTTGACCAAGCGTTCTAACAGCTTACAGACACAGCTCGCAAGAGCAATGGGTCTGTAGGTCGTGGGGCTAGTTGAGACTTTTCCAGGCTTTAACATGGGAAGAGCCAGAGTCTCACGCCAAACAGGTGAAGAAGCTCCTCTACACAGATGCGATTGTGCAGTTGCAATAAAGCAAGCTGAGTATCGCGAAAGAGGTTGTGCAACATTCCGTAGGATATAAGATCAAGGCCTGGAGCAGTATCAGACAACTCACGAAAAGCACAATCGAACTCAATAAGGCTGAAAGGAGCATTGTGATCCTCAGTATCGGCGCTACGGCAGTTTAGTGGGTTCCGCTCTAACTGGGTAATAATACGAGCGAACGCCGGAGTGTAATGTCCAGACTCAAAGATAGATACAAAATACTGGCCGATATCTCTGAAGGCTTAGTCTCTAGGACATCATTGACAGATAAAACAGGGACATCAACAGAAAAATGAGTTCCACTAACGAGGGAACCTATCCAAGTGTAACTCTGACTTCGAGTCGAGACTATGGCCGTTGATTACCTTGTCCCAAAAGAACATAACACGATAAGGGATACATCCTTGATCGCAACCGTTGCGGAGATATAAGCGTGAAAAGTTAGAAATTGGGCTCCATACTATACATTACAAAGTCAGATTCCGGGTCAGATATTTTGGAAACGGTCGGGTAAGGAAACTGAGGGAATACATATCAAACTTGTGTGGGAAGCCCAGCACCCTTTGAATGAAAAATGTGTGTTCCCGGGGCACTTGCAGGGTCCCATTTGGGATCCACCTCAAAATTTTGCGAACGGAATCGTGTGAAGTAGCATACTGTATGAAAGCTATTGTTAAATAAAAGAAAATAGAACAAATCTCAACTCTTTTCGATAACCCTGTGCAAGGGTAACTGCTAAAAAATGTCATTATCCTACATCAGAAAATCTATGGCCCGCTTCTAAATCCGTTAAGTTGCGACAATAACAAAACAGAAAACCACGTTTGAAAGTACAAAGTATTGAAGTAAAGCAAATTGCTGCACTCTCTCACAGAGTCGCACAACGGAACAGGGACCTCAAGCACCTGATGTGAACGCTGTATACCTGGTGGCCAAGTGTAAGTGTGACTTCGAATCACCAATGGACCATAGAATAACCATGACCATTGGATTTCGTGTCCTAGAAGAGAAAGGATACATTGTCAATCGCAACCGTCGTAGAGGGTGAGGTCAAAAGGCAACGGTATGTGCTTCGCGCATCGGGACCCAAAATTCACATATTACACTGTCAAATTTTTATCGGGGATTTGCTGAACAGGAAACAATGGTAAAGACGGAAAGAAGTGACCTTGAAACTGTGATGCAACTTGGAGAGGAGTAAGGTTGGAGAAAACTGGAATAATGGTGCTGAAATAAAATATATCGGAGGGTGCTTTTGAGAAACTCTGCATCAATTTGCTCTACTTCAATACCTTGCACTTTTAAACGTGCTTTTTCTGTTTTGTTATTGTCGCAACTTAACGGATTTAGAACCGTGGCCATAGAGTTTCTGATTGACATTTTGGAGGCCACGGTGGACCAGTGGTAGAGCGTTCATCTCTGGTGCTTGGGGTCCTCGGTTCGATCCCAGCCACCGCCAAGTGAACTTTGTAGTGGACAAACACCATGTGCGTGGGTTTCCTCTGGTTTCTCCCGTTTCTTCTCACTTTCTTCATTACACAATTTCATTTATTACTTATCATCACCGTCTCCTTTAGCCTAACCGGCATAACCGTGGGACGTAAAACTCGAAGATTTCATTTCAATTTTTGTATTGACATTTTGACCAGATGCCCCTTTGCACAGGGTTACCATAGAGAGTTGAGATTTGTTCTATCTTCTATTTATCAATAGCTTGCTACTCAACCCCCGGTTTCATTTGCAAATTTTGAGTTGGACCCCACCTAGGACCCTGCGAGTGTCCCAGGGACCCAAATTTTTCATTCAAAAGGTGCTAGGCTCCCCTACCCGACCGTTTCCGAAAACCTCTGACCCGGAATCTGACTTTGTAATGTATAGTTTGAAGCTCAATTTCTAACTTTTCATGCTTAAATCTTCGCAAAGGTTTCAACGACCATAGTGTCGACTTGAAGTCAGAGTTACACTTGGATAGGTTCCCTCGTAAGAGAGCGAATCAGACGCCACACAGTAGCCAACGCTGTGTGACTATTGATCAATGAAGCATAATTCTTCCAGCTATGGCATTTCAAGAGCTTGATAAGATGTCTAGCCCGAGCTCGTAGAATGCATAAGCGCTGGAGATTTTCATAACTGGGATGACGATTGAAAGTGGCAAGAACGCGTCGATGAGCCAGGAGAGCCTCACGAATATCCGCAGATCACCATTGAACACGACTCCCGGAGACGTTGCCACCACATTCTGGAATGGAAGAATGATCAGCGTCGAGAACCTTGAGCAGCATCTGCTCGAAAGCTTCTGCTACTCCGGCGATAGTGAGTTAATCACAACGATGAAACTCACTGAGCTCACGGATTTTACGCCAGTCAGCAAGCTTCAGATTGAAGCGGCGGAGAGATAAAGGAGGAGCAACAGGGAGACCATCAAGAAACCAGGAAAAATGATCAGTGCCACAAAGATCAGAATGTACTCTCCATGTCAATGAGGTCAAGAGACCGGCTCTGCACATGGAGAGGTAAATACAGGAGTATGTGTCAAAACCAGTGGAAATTAGTAGGATTGCCATCGTTAAGGATGAGCAAGCCACTCTCTTCAAGGAATTCCGTTACCTGACGGCCACAACCTTCAGTACGGACAGAGCCCCGTAGACGATGTAATGCATTAAAGTTATCTACAAGCAAGACTGGCGGCTCGAGTTGATGGAAGAGCTGAAGCAAATCGGCAGTTGCAAAGGCTTCTGAGTGAGGAACGTATAATGAACAAATTGCAACCGCGGAGAGAAGTATACTGGCACCGCAACTGCTGGCAGGCGGGAGACAATGTGAATCTCCCGAGAATGTAAAAAGCCGCAGACACATACTCCCACGCCGCCAGCAGCGTTGTCACCATCTAGCTTTGCGTTTCCTGCAAAACAGATTAGAACCGGCGAGTGGTAAAATATTAGTATTGTCAATTCCTCACTGTGCCTACACAAGCCATTCAGGTTCCACTGAAGAAGCGCCCTACTGGAAGAGATCACCGTTTAAGGTGAACTTTCCCGAGGTTCCATTAGAGTTCACTCTGTGTCAATCTGTTCGTCTTCCACCATGTCAGCTTTCAAAAAGACTGCAGGTGCTTTAGGAACTGGGGTATATTTCGGTCTCTTACTAGAGAGAACCGTATCATTGATCATGTGAATATGCTGGCTAAGCTTGGATCCAGCGAGATAAGGCGATTGTCAACGGGCTGGAGTACGCCGAAGACCACCCCTAACAAACGCGTGGGGTTTGGCAAGTTCGCTTGTGGATACTACTGGGGTCTTGGGGTCACAACGATTCTCAGAGACAGTATCCGTCTGGGTGGAAACGTCGGACGTCTTTGTCGCTAAGAATTTCCGAGAAGCAGCTGCAACTCGAGCAAATGGAACAGAGAGCTGTTACTTTATAAAAATGTAAAAGAAGAATTTGGCTAGTGTTAGTAGATTCAATTACTCCTATCGTAAACTATCTGAAATAGTATATCTCAAGTAATTAAAACTTCTGTGCTCACTACAGCTTGGTGATTTTCTGATGTAGGATAATGACATTTTTGAGCAGTTACCCTTGCACAGGGTTATCGAAAAGAGTTGAGATTTGTTCTATTTTCTTTTATTTAACAATAGCTTTCATACAGTATGCTACTTCACACGATTCCGTTCGCAAAATTTTGAGGTGGATCCCAAATGGGACCCTGCAAGTGCCCCGGGAACACACATTTTTCATTCAAAGGGTGCTGGGCTTCCCACACAAGTTTGATATGTATTCCCTCAGTTTCCTTACCCGACCGTTTCCAAAATATCTGACCCGGAATCTGACTTTGTAATGTATAGTATGGAGCCCAATTTCTAACTTTTCACGCTTATATCTCCGCAACGGTTGCGATCAAGGATGTATCCCTTATCGTGTTATGTTCTTTTGGGACAAGGTAATCAACGGCCATAGTCTCGACTCGAAGTCAGAGTTACACTTGGATAGGTTCCCTCGTTAGTGGAACTCATTTTTCTGTTGATGTCCCTGTTTTATCTGTCAATGATGTCCTAGAGACTAAGCCTTCAGAGATATCGGCCAGTATTTTGTATCTATCTTTGAGTCTGGACATTACACTCCGGCGTTCGCTCGTATTATTACCCAGTTAGAGCGGAACCCACTAAACTGCCGTAGCGCCGATACTGAGGATCACAATGCTCCTTTCAGCCTTATTGAGTTCGATTGTGCTTTTCGTGAGTTGTCTGATACTGCTCCAGGCCTTGATCTTATATCCTACGGAATGTTGCACAACCTCTTTCGCGATACTCAGCTTGCTTTATTGCAACTGCACAATCGCATCTGTGTAGAGGAGCTTCTTCACCTGTTTGGCGTGAGACTCTGGCTCTTCCCATGTTAAAGCCTGGAAAAGTCTCAACTAGCCCCACGACCTACAGACCCATTGCTCTTGCGAGCTGTGTCTGTAAGCTGTTAGAACGCTTGGTCAACAAGCGCCTTGCCTGGTATTTGGAATCGAATTCACTTCTGAGTAACAATCAAAGTGGATTTCCTTGTTTCTTATCCACTATTGACAATTTCGCTTATCTTGAGGGTCAAACTCAAGACGGTTTTCTAAACAGAGAACATCTTGTCGCTCTGTTATTTGACTTGAAGAAGGCAAATGACAAGACATGGCGTTACGGCATCTTAAAACAATTATGTAACTGGGGTCTTCGTTGGCATATGGCTTACTTCGTTGTAAACTTCCTTCAAGATCGCCATTTTAGAGTGCGTGTGGGATCTACCCTTTCAGGACGCTTTATCTAAGAGAATGGAGTTCCACAAGGGGGTGTCCTTAGCGCCACGCGGTTTGCTGTTGCCGTCAACAACGTTCTTTCACAGATCCAGGCTCTGGTCTGCTTTATGTTGACGAGGTATTTTCTGCCCCTCTCGCCACTTCGCGGCATTACTCGACAGCTTCAGCTGGCTCTCAATTGTCTTGTTCGCTTATAGAACACGACAGGATTTCGCTTTTCTTCTGAGAAATCTGACTGTGCCCACTTTTGCCGTCAACGCTCTTGCATTTTTGACCTGGACTTGTATCTGGATGGCAATCGTTTGTCATTCGTTGATACATTCCGTCTCTTGGGTCTACTGTTTGACCGTCGATTGTCGTGTGCACCACACATTCGCTCTCTTAAGTATTCTTGTCTTCACACTCTGAATTTCCTTCGTGTTTTGTCCCGCCGCACTTGGGGTTCTGATCATACTGTTTTCCTTCGCTTATACCGTAGTCTAATCCGGTCCAAGTTAGACTATGGCTATATTGTGTATTTGTCTGTCCGCTCTTCTCCGCTGCGGCAATTAGACACAGTCCATCACCTGGGTATCCGACTAGCTACTGGCGCTTTCCGTACTACTCCTGTTGCTAGCCTTTATGTTGAGGCAAACGAGCCTTCGTTATCATTTCGCGCGAGAGACTTTTCCTGAGTTATTCCACACATGGGAGATATATTCCAGGATATCCCTGTAGACCTTGTCTCCGTGTTTGAAGGATTTACGAGCGCTATACTGCATGTCCTCGTGCTACACGCTCATGGTACGTAGGGCATGTGAGAGTCTCACTGCTGTCTCTCTCTCGGTATTTCAATTTTGTGTTGTACTGCCATGGATGCTTCGGCCCTCAAGACTTGATTTACGCTCGAGTTCTTATTCGAAGCTGATACCAGTTCCCAGATCTATCAGCAGGAGTTCGCAGCATTACTTGTCCAGTACGCCGATTATAATGTGTTTTATACGGACTGTTCCAAGGATGGGAATTCTGTTGGTTGTGCCTTTGCTTGCACTAAAGGCAGCTCAGAGTTCCAATTGCATCGCTTGTGTTCAGTTTTCACTGCTGAACTAAGTGCTATTAAGCTTGCCTTGGACCATGGCCCTTCTTTACATCATACGTATGCTGATCTGCACCGACTCTCAGAGCGTGGTTCTGAGTTTACAAAATGCCTTCAGTAAAGCTCCTCCTCGTTCAAGACATTCTAGCGAGGTGCTATCAATTACAGAAACAGGGTTGTGTCATCGTTGTCGCTGGGTGCCAAATCATATCAGGATTTGGGGAAACGAACGTGCTGCCAAGAGCGCCGTCTTGGCCGGGGTTGCCCTGGAGCATAGCCTTCCTTGCTCCTATCTTAGTCGTTATTTTTACAGCTAGATACGGGATTTTATAGCGTACGTGCAAACTCGGCGTATTAAAGCGGGGGTCCTTGGCATAGATTTTTCTTCCGCATATGACTGCGTTGATCAAGAGTTTCTTATTCAAACTTTAGACGTCTGGAGATTTCCCCCTGCATTTCAACAAGTCATAAGACAACTCTACCAATGGGCCCAATGTCGAGTTCAGATCAATAGTCACCTTTCCGAACCATTTGCTCTGCAACATGGATTAAGGCAAGGCGATAGCATCTCGACGAACCTCTTTGTGATAGTTCTAGATACCTATCTCCGAGCTGTGGCTCAGATTACCTCTCCCGGTATACCGGAATACCATCAATTACACGTCTTCGGATTTGCGGATGCCGTGAACTTAATTGGAATTAAACCCGAAGATATGCTAACCGCCATCCGCATAACTAACGAGCTCACCCAGAGCTCCAGCTTGTCATACAATAAATACAAGACCAAACTCCTGTCATTTCACGCATTCTCTCTACCCTCCTTACCTGATTCACGCTCTCACATTCCAATAGTTGATGCTTTAAGAGTACTCGGCATAACTTTCCATAGCGATGCACACAAACAAATGGATGCTGTCTGGCGTCCTATCGTTAATCAGATTAAGCAGATGCTATACTTACAACGGTTCCGCGGCCTGCATATAATACATAATATTCAATATCTCAACCAGTATGTTGCTGTTAAACTTTGGTACTACGCGCGCACCTTTCCCCTCCCTTATATTTACGTTCGCCAAATTGAATCTGTATTTATGTGGTTTCTTTGGCGGGGCTACTTCTTCCGTCTCCGCCACAACACTACTTATCTTCCTCGCAGCGAAGGGGACCTTGGACTCGTAAACATTCGTCTTAAAAGTCAAGTATTATACATGCTAAATGCGTATCAAGACGTTGAGCACATCTACTATCACGGGTGTGGATCGAATGTTTCTGGTCCGAATACTCTCAACCAGTGAATCCGCCTTTCTGCAGATTTGGGAACTTATGTCCTACATATATCACCAATCTTGTTCAAGCATGGACATATTCTGGTGAGCTTGCTACCCCTACTACAGATACTCCCCAAACGTTATACCGGCAATTGTGGAGAGCGTCACTTGTAGATGTGAGAGTGCGGGTACAGGATATGCTCCCCAATAAACAATGGCGCCAAATCTGGCAAAATCTACGAACCAATGTCCTCCCTTTGCACACACAAGCAGTATGGACGACCATAGTTCATCAACTGCCTGCCACACAAGACAGACTTGGGCACAAGACAGACAGACACGTGCCACAACCCTTACCTGCAAATATTGTGGCCACTCTGACACACTAGAACATCGCTACACGTCATGTTCAGTTGCCGATATTATTTGGAACCTCCTCCTTCGTATGTTGAGCTTAATCTGCCGTGCACCCGTTCCTTTATTTACCGTAGATCTCCTATTCTTTTCTGCATTTCAGTATTACCCAAAAACCAAACATAATATGGTCCTCTGGTTGGTTGGTACCACATTGTTATATGTTCATCGTTCCATGCCATGGAATGATGAATGCTTATATTTTGACTTTTTACAACGAGAACGCCGCAAATATTTTTCAGTCGATCTAGAAAGACAGTCTTTCAGTGGCTTTTTGCAAGCGGTTCTCTCCCAACTGTCGGGAAGGACCGGGAGGCAATGAGTTGTGCTTGTGAACATTTTCCTTATTGTGATGCATAACCATCATCATCGAACGGACGAGTAAGTTCGCTCAGAACCACACCTTGGAAAAGCTTCCCAGTGGTCGGTCCTAGATTACACCTATATTGTATCCATGTCATTTTCCTATGTAATATTAGTGACATTATAATAAATACAAAAGTGGTAGAGCGATCACCTACGGGCTTGGGGTCCCTGGTTAGATCCCAGCTCGTGCCGTGTGGACTTCGTGGTGGACAAACATCGTGCTCGTGGGTTTTCAGGGGGTTCTGCAGTTTCCTTCCACTTTCTTCATTCCACCATTTCACTCATTTGTCATTATCACCGTCTCCTGTAGCCTAACCGGCATAAACGTGGGACGTTAAACTTACAGATTTCATTTCATTTTTATACATCGCAGTCGAGTTAATATACAATCATACTTCATATTTCGATTCCGTTTGTGTCCTAACCGAAAAACGGATACCTGCATCTGGAACTGAGAATCAGTATTATTTCAATTTACAGATTCTGAAAAAAAAAGTATTCTGCTTGGGTGCACTCGTACGACTCATTTGACCCTGATTATGCTATTTTCACTTCGGGTTTAAGATGTCACAAACTTTTCATCTCTTTTTGTGTAACTATCCTCAATGCAGTATTCTAATTATTATTTCTGGCATTGCTTGGTTTGACGGTAACAACTTTCATGTTTTGTTTATAGCACGCTTGAATATTAGCAAAAACGCTTTTGGCGTGGGAGACCCGGGTTCGATCTCCGTTGGGAGCTCATATGGTTCGGATTCCACGTTAATCAGTAGGTCCACGTCTCTTATATCCTCGCTGCTGAAAGGGACGCTAAACTAAAATCAACTCAACTCAACTCAATTCATGGGGCCGCGGTGGGTCAGTGAAAGAGCGTTCACCACTGGTGCTTGGGGTACTGGGTTCGATCCCAGCCCCCGCCAAGTGAACTTTGTGGTGGACAAACACCGTGTGCATGCGTTTTCTTGGGGTTCTCCCGTTTCCTCCCACTTTGTTCATTCCACCATTTCATTCATTATTCACCATCACCGTCTCCTTTAGCCTAACCGGCATAACCGTGGGACGTAAAACTCAAAGATTTTATTTTCATTTTTCAACTCAATTCATGTTGTAGTGTCGCTGCCAGTATAGGATATCTAGTTTTATCAAGAAAAATATCAAGCTATTATATGAAAAGAATACAACCTTAAGAAGAAACAACAATTAGAAACATATGTCGGTATTTCTGTTTGTTGAGAGACGTTATCTATTTAAAACAGTTTCAAGAAGTTTAGGCCTACATTCTGAGAAAGAAGGAAGTCTTTACGATTGATATATTTAAGGAAATACACTATTTGTATACACTTAAGTTATTCGAGTAAAAAATTTGTAGTTGTTTCACAACTTTTGACGTGGTAATTTAATATCTAGATCACGTTCAATGTATTATACCTTTATTTAGATAAGGTAGCCTGGATTTTTTGAATTGTATGCTGTACTTTAAAATGTGTCCTTCATCTTACCTTTTATTTTTTTTATGTGTTTATTATTTTCTTTCTCCGTCCACCTTAAAACAACAAAATACTACGTTAAATAATGTTAAATCATAGCCTTTCTGTCAAGGTTTTAGAAGGAACCCATATCAGACCCCAATGTTCATGAAATTTTGTATGTAGAGAGAGTGGCTCGGGAAACTCGCACAGACAAAATTGTAGCTGTAGTGCCCTAAGACGTTGGGACACTAGGGCTGGAGAAAAATCAGAAGTGGAACGTCAGTACACTAAGGACATGGTGAGAAAATGCACTTTTTCTTTAAAATTGTTCATTGTAACGACACGAAATGAGCTTACATGGATACGAAATGGTAGATATGATCTGTTGAAAGTTTTAAAAAGAATATCCACCATCTTGAAAGTAACCATGTTGAAGCTGGTTATTTGATGCATCAATTTGAACGCAAATTCTTCCTGTGCTTCTGGTAGAGTCGTTTAGGTACAAGATAAGCAAAGTGTATCTCAGAAACTACATTGTAAGTACAGGTAGTTGTGCTTTGTGACTGTGAGAATCTTGTTTTGCTACTAGTAACCTCACCCATTTCATTTACCTGAGTCGAATTGGTTTTGCTTGGTGCGAAAAGGGCACCAAATTGTTCTCCGAATCCATGATGATCGGTCAATGGAGTAATGTAATTCTATAACAGACTTCACCAACAGGTTTTTGCGTCTATTTATGTTCAATTTTATGCATCGCATGAAAATCTTCTCATTTACACCAATCACACCAGCTTCAACATGTCCTGTTTCAAGATGGAAGATATTCTTATTATCACTTTTGACAGATCATATCTACGATTGCGCATCCATGTATACTCATTTCGTGTCGTTACAATGACCAGTTTTAAAGACCTGGGCAATGACCTTTACTAGGGTTCATGTATTGTTTACTCTTTCATTTTGCTTATTGGATTTGAAACTATTTATTAACTATTTATTTCACATAATTATTTCAACTTTCTCACTATATTTTGTTTTTTTCTCTTGACTTTATTTGATAAATTCTGACCATATTCTGTATTGGTAATAAGTGAGAGATTATGAAAGTGGTACACGACTTTTTAATTTTATACACTCCGCTTTTTTTTTAACTCGTAACATGTTATAATATGTCATAACATATCAAATGACACGGATCAACTAAGCAAAATTTTCTGTGTTGTTATTAACGGAAATACAAATATTAGTTTTAAGAGAAGTAACAGTAAGTGCTGTTTAATGACCACAATACTTAAGATATATTTGTTTGTGAAGACATATTGTTTGACTCAAGGATGTTATAAAGTAAAGAATCTGCTCATATATACCTGAATCTCATTAACTCAATGAAGCCAAAAAATAACCAAGCATCGGCACGTTGATTGGCTAGTCTCTTTTCCGCCATGAATGTTGGCTCAAAGCATTGCGATCTTAGTAAGTAGAGGGGTCAGTGGGTGGAGTGGTGTTAGCGAAACTGTTACGTATGGCTTCACGATTTTCTTGTGTAGGCAGATCCTCTATTTTATAACATTCTTGGTTTGACTGGTACTTGACGTTTAAATGTAAAAAGAAGAATAATTTTGGAAACTGGACAATAATGAACTAAGTAAGCTTAACCTAAGTTAAAGGCCATTCATAGGCGACAAAAAGTTGTATATGAACTAAGTGACCAGTTACGTAGATTTGTATTGATAACCGCTTAATAGAGTCAACTAGCTGAAACACTATGATTAGTTAATAGGATTAAGTGTCCGAACTAAGGAATAAATGAGGTAAAGTTGAACTATCCGAGAATCTATTAAATAAATGATCAAATATATATGGCAACATGTTTTATTACAACAACATAACAGGAAGTTATTAGACTGTCAGTTTCACTTTAATTAAGTGCGAATTTTATTGGGTTATTTCCAAACATTTTTTCCCTCTTGTACGTTGGCATAGTTCCAAGATTTAGAATGACCGTTTGAGAGTGTTCATTGGAGCTGTGATATCAAAACCACATGATTAATGTAGAGTGTAAGATCAATGACAAAAAAACATAAATGAAGGAATGTCATTATTCACTGTAACCATTGGGTATAAATGTATGTATAAATGTTACCAATTATACTTCCGATTCAGTTTCAGTTTCATTGTACATGTGTAATAAACTTGACTAAAGTATTGTATAAGCGTGTAAACTATACAAACTTACAGACTACCTTTATTATTATTTAAGGTAGACTGCTAGGAAGCTATAATGTAAACAGTTTTGTAGGTGTTTCTGTGTAAAGAAAAAAACTTCTCCAGCAATAATTGTACTTCCTCATTTCTAAATAAGAAAACTGTAAGGGAGCAATCTCCATTAGAAGAATTAATCTAGAAAGTTTTTGTTGGAAACTTTCAAGATTTATATTGTTGTTAAGTGTTTAAATTTTGTGAACTCCTTGCTATTTTTCTTGCTGCCACCAATGGATATTTGCATGTGGAAGATAATCTTATCGCTATTTTCATTTATGACGTTCATTTGTTGTACACAATTTTGTTATTAATTTCCTATTGTTCAAGTATTAACTAAACATATGTTTCAGTTCTAATATCATTGACCGTTTCCCTAAAAGTCATATTAAAATATCATTTCCAGGGAGCACAGTGAATCACTGGTAGAATGCTTACCTCTGGTCCATGGGGTTCCTCGCTCGATTCGCAGCCAAGCACGTTTGTATGGGACAACACAGTGTCCATGGGTTTTCTGGGGATACTCCAGTTTTCTCCCACATTCTTATTTCACCATTTATTCCATTATCATTCACTTATACGTTCGCCTCCCTTAGGCTGAAAGACACAATCATGAGACTTCAACTGAAAGATTTGAAAGATAATATTAGTTGTGCCTTTTTTAAATTATTGATTCCAGTATATTTCAAGCATTTTTGTATATCGAGAAAAGATTTATATTTACATTAAATCAATCTTCTCATATGTTCAAAACCTAGACAAATTCACCAAAGACAACATACAAACACACTAATCAAGTTTCAAGTATTTACTCATTTGTACGTTTTATATTGTAAAGAAATTTGTTTTGAATTTTCGTTCCTAATAATGTGAATATTCCAAACGTTAAATATATCACTAAAACAAATATTAACTAACATTGTGAAACAATTGGCTTGGCTTGTCTCTTTCCAGGTATTTTTCGTTCTTGGATTCAAAACATTCTTCAGAACATCGTCGAAGTGGTTTTCAGCCTTCTAGAGTGTCTTTGTCAGGAGGTAATGTGTCTAACATCGATGACACATTCCCGCGCTGGATGGCGATGCTGATACTTTGGAAAAGGAATGCAGTAGCTCGGAGATCACTAGTTTTGATCGCTATTCGATGACCAACTTCATTAATGAGATTAGATCCTTCCTGTCCCTAACTAGGGATGATTCCATATCGGGACCAAGTACCTGAGGAAAACTTATATATCGTCTGAAAGCCCTTGCCATAAGAAGTACGAAACCGTTTTCAAATCACGAGGAAATCCGCAAACTGACGCTATAAGGGGCATGTTTGTTGGTGATCCTGACCCTATGTATGGCATATTAACTAACTAACTAACTAACTCTATGGCCTATGGAACCCGGAGGTTCAATGCCGCGTTCACAAAAGCTCTCCACTGATTTCTATCGTTAGCTAACTCCATCCAGTTTCTACTTTGTATTCCAATCTCTGCAAGATCCTTCTTAATATTGTCCTCCCATCTGCGCCTAGGTCTTCCTAATGGTCGTTTTCCGATTGGTCTTCCAGTCAAGACTTTGAAAGCGTCTCTACTTTCTTCCATTCTAGCTACATGGCCCGCCCACCTAAGTCTCCTAGACTTGACGACCCTAACAATGTTGGGTAAACCGTATAAATTATCCAGTTCCTCGTTATGAAATTTCCGCCATTCCCCATTCCCGTTCTTCTTGGGTCCGAATATTCGTCTCAGGATCTTGTTCTCAAATACTTTCAGTCTATGTTCTTCCCTCAGAGTAAGCGACCATGTTTCGCAGCCATACAAAACAACAGGCATGATTATCGTTTTGTATATTTTAAGCTTTAAATTCCTCGACAGAATTCGCGACGACAAAAGATTTTGAAGCGAATAGTAACACGAATTCCCTGCTTTTAGTCGACATTTAATTTCTTCCTGGATATGATTTTCCTCTGTTAATATTGATCCTAGATATTTGAAAGTATCCACTTTATCAAAAGTATTATTTAATATTTTAACGAATCTATAATTTGCTGTATTACGGTCCCGATGCACTTCCATGTATTTAGTTTTCTCTGCATTTACTTCTAAACCCATGTCTCTGCAAGCGTTTAATAAGATCTCTGCATTTCTTTCTATTGTTCTCCTATCATCCCCTATTAAATTTACATCATCAGCATATGCCATAACCTGGTGAATACCGTTCAAGTCTAGGCCCTGGTTGCTATCTTTGATTTTCCTTATAGCGTATTCCAGAGCAAAGTTAAATAATAATGGGGACAACGCATCTCCTTGTTTCGGGCCATTTTCGACGTGAAAGCTGGACAAAAATTTTCCTACCCGGACTTTACTTTGGGATTCATTTAAACATATCTTAATTAATCTAATTAGCTTTCTCGGTATTCCAAGTTCTGTAAGAATGTTGTATAATGTTTCTCTCCTAACCGAGTCGTACGCCTTTCTAAAATCAATAAATAGTTGATGCAGCGTGGTATTGTATTTCCACTTTTTTTTCGAGTATTTGACGAATATTAAATATTTGGTCGATAGTTGATTGATTTCGTCTAAATCCGCACAGATAATCTCCAATAATTTCATTTGCGTATGGGGCCAGTCTTGCTAATGGAATATTTGAAAGGATTTTATAGGATGTTGACAGAAGAGAAATGCCTCGATAATTATTACAGTCAGTTTTGTCGCCTTTCTTGTGAATTGGAACAATGATTGATACTTTCCACTCTTGTGGCAATTCTTCCTTGTTCCAGATAAGGAGGATGAGTTTGTGTATCTTGTTTCACAATTTATCGCCTCCAGCTATGATTAACTCAGCCGGAATTTCATCTACACCCGGAGATTTGTGTTTCTTTAATTTCTTTATTGCGGCTTCTACTTCTATTCGGTTGGGTTGTGGAATATACGGTTCTGCGGTGTGTATCTCTTTTTCTCCATGCACACTAGTTTTTGGTTGCGTGTTAAGCAAATCATCAAAGAAATCTTTCCATCTATTTAAGATGCTATCCGTGTCAGTGAGAACTGTACCGTCAGATTTCTTTAATATATAAGCACGAGGTTGATATCCTTTCTTAAATTCGTTGATTCCTTTATACATGTCCCGGATGTTTCTATTTTTACTATTATCTTCAAGTTCCTTAATTTTAGCTTTCAGAAAATCGCGTTTCTTTGTTCTAAAAGTTTTGGAAGTTTCCCACCTGATATCTGCGAAATTTTGTGTAGTTATATCATTCGGATTTTGTAGCCAGCGTAATTTTGCCTGTTTTCTCTTCTCTGTAGTTTAATGCATTTCTGGTCGAACCATGGTTTGTTCCTACGTATTTCCGCGTGTCCCAAGTTTTCTTTTGCTAAAATTTTAATGCTATCTCTAATTTCAATCCAGATATCCTCAACACTAGTGCACTCCGAATCTTCTAAAGCCGAGAATCTATTCAAAACTTCAATTTGGTATTTCTCTCTTACCTGGCTCTCTTCTAATTTCTTTAAATTGAATCTCTCCGTTTTCGGACAATGAATATTACATTTATTCAACGATAACCTCTCTCGTATTATTGCTGCTACAAGGTAGTGATCAGTGTCACAATCAGCCCCTCTAAACGAACGGACATCAATTATGCTAGATTGCCTTCTTCTATCTACTAAAACGTGATCAATTTGAATATGTGTTTTCCCGTTTGGTGATGTCCAAGTGTATTTATGAATGTCGCGATGTGGGAATTTTGTACTCTTCACGATTAGGTTTTCGGATGTTGCAAAGTTCACGAGTCTAAAACCGTTGTCATTACTTTCTTTATGCAGACTTTCGTTCCCTATAATCGGTTTGAAGATATTTTCTCGTCCTACCTTCACATTGAAATCCCCTAACAGAATTTTCATATGGTATCGCGGGAGTTGGTCAAATATCCGTTCCACTTAAAAATTAATGTTACGATGCATCACGCATAAACGCCAGAGCCCATCGCGTTCCTTTTTGGCTCACTCCTAGAAGGTGAATCGGGCAAGGGTGTGATAACGTCACTTTGCACCTAGACGTACCCATTTGGTCAGTGTTGCCAACGAATTGTAAATACAATGTGGCAGATGGTTTCTGTACCACTGGATGTATATCCATGAAACGTGGCGTAAGCATCATTCGTCACTAGGGAAATTATACTGTGGGCGAATTCCTCTCCCAAGGATACCAATTTGTCAGTGTTACCAACCAATTTTTAAAATGAGAAGTTGTCAAACAGGATCCGTACGATGAGACGTTTATACACCAAGCTTGGCTTGGCAGAAATATCACAGGATACTATAGCAAAAAGATATTGAGTGTGACCGTCTACCAACCAATCTAGATTGTCAGTGTTGCGAACCTATTTTAAACATCACAATGTTGTGAATGACGTGCGTGCCATTGAACGAATATATAACAAATGTGACAGAAGCAGCACTGGAGAATGGAAAACATATTTGTGAGTGTCCCTGTCTCCCAAGCACACCAGTTTGACATTGTTGCCAACCAACGCGAACCTTCAAGATTTTCGCATGTATTCTACCGTGTTGGCGGGCATAATTAGATTGTGACACATATGTGGTTTGTAGTATGTTATTGTAAACGCTCAGGCATGCATATTGTCAGTGTTCCCATTTATTTTAAAATACGTTTTATAGAAAGGTTGCCTGACCATTGCATGCATAATGACAAGATTTAGCATAAACATCATTCGACACAATAGCAAACGCATTGTGGTTGGTACCAAGTTTTGTCTTTATGCATGCAATGGTCAGGCAACCTTTCGATAAACCGTAGTTTAAAATGATTGGAAACACTAACAATATGCATGCCTGAGCGTTTACAATAACATACTAGAAACTTAGTACGGGTCACAGTCTAATTGTGCCCGCCAACACGGTAGATTACATGCGAAAATCTGGAATATTCGCATTGGTTGGCAACATTGCCAAACTGGCGTGCTTGAAAGACGGGGACATTCACAATATGTTTTCCATTCTCCAGTGCTGCTTCTGTCACATTTGTTATATATTCGTTCAATGGCACGCACGCCATTCACAACATTGTGATGTTTAAAATAGGTTGGCAACACTGACAACCTAGACTGATTTCTGGACGGTCACACACAACATCTTTTTGCTATAGTATCGTGTGACGTTTCTGCCAAGCATGGTGTATAAACGTCTCATCGAACGCAACCTGTTTGATAACTTCTCATTTTAAAAATTGGTTGGCAACATTGACAAACTTGGATCCTTGGGAGAGGAATACGCCCACAGTATAATTTCCCTAGTGACGAATGATGTTTATACCACCTTTCATGGATATACATCCAGTGGTACAGAAACCATCTGCCACATTGTATTTACAATTCCTTGACAACATTGACCAGATGAGTACGTCTAGGTGCAAAGTGATATTATCACACCCTTGCCTGATTCACCTTCTAGGAATGAGCCAAAAAGGAACTTGATGGGCTCTAGCGTTTATGCGTGATGCATCGTAATATTCATTTTCACTTCTGTCGTATATGCCATATTTAGGGTCAGGATCACCAACAAACATGCACCTTATAGAGTCAGTTTGCGGGTTTACCCGTGATTTGAAAACGGCTTCGTACTTCTCATGGCAAGGGCTTTCAGACGATATATAAGTTTTCTCCAGGTACTTGGTCCTGATATGGAATAATCCCTAGTAGGACCCACTGGTTTCTTTTGCCACTGTTACAAACCAATATTTGTCCAATAGGTTTGCATATTTTAGCCTTTTGTCGGATTATCTGTGAGTGGCGACAAGATCTGCATGAATTGAAGAATGGGTTATGTTGAAAGGAGCAAACGTATTGGAACATATGGAATCCCAGATTAGTGCTTTCCTGTTTTCCCACGGAACCAAGGTCATGACGTGAGGCCTTTTACCATCAGAGCGGCAACAACCATTTGGTTCTTTTATTGAAGGAATCCCCGCTGATATGAGGGCTCCATAAATTATGTCGTTCACATTATGGTGTCGAATTTGTCTTCCCGCGCTCTTTTTACATGAAAAACCATGTAATCCTTTATTATCAATCCATGCGTTGCAAGCAAAGCAGTAGTTTGGCTCGCAAATATTAGCCTCTAAGCGCAGAGCTGTAACAACACAAAAGGTCTTATTAGAAAGGTGTAGGTCGAGTGTGTGAGAAGGTAGGGCTTGAACCCATGCTCTCTTTCTTGAGGATGAGACAGCTAACAGCCTGTCTTTGTCATCTGGGTTATTAGTTGATGATAGGAGCGAAGATAAACGAAGCTTAACTATAGCTTCATTCCAAACCGACTGGACATGTCTTTTGTCGTAATGTGGGGGATCCATTCCAATCGATGCATTCTTGTATGTCTCGAATTGAGTCCAAGTCAACCTCTTGTAGAAAAGAAATGATTGAATTAGTTCGCTCATCCAGAGCCATAGAATGATGCGAGGAAATGGGTTTGGAGATATCCGTGGCTCGACGAATCCCAAGGCCTCTATTCTCAACTGGTAAGGAACCTTGTAACTATGAACTGCCTTTCGACGAACAGTTTAGAATGGATTCCAGACCTGTTCTAAGAGTCTGGTCAAATTTGTCAAGTAATTTATCATCCTGCCAGGAAGGGGAGCAACGGAGGAAATATAGTAATCTTGGAAGTGAAAGTGAAGCTCGTAGTAAATAATAAGCGGAGTATGCAGAAATGTTTGATAATTAAGAAAGGAAGAAGCCTAATTTTGATATCCTGTCCAATAAAATTTTGCTCCTTGATTCGGCAGAGATGACAGCACCTAAAAGCTCTGCATTTGTAGGTAATAAGAGTTTGATACCAGTTGCTACTTGCTTAAATCTTGCATAAAGATCATGAGCTTCATCGTCTCTGGCGCTCAGAAAACTCACTTCACATTTGGAAGAGTTTAGAAACAATCCAATAGATGAAGCTTCTACACGAATTTTATTGAAAGAGCATAGTACTACGTCGATATTTCCGGCTATGGTACCGTCATCTATGTACCAGATATTTAAATCTGTATTAATATCCTTAACAATGTGATGGATGGTTAGGGAACAATGCTGGTCCAAGTGAGTCGCCTTGTTGTACTCCACGCTGTGAGTAAATTAAGTTATCACTTACAAAAAGATTGCTTGGTTCGGCGTAGTATTGGTAGATGTAAGGATATGTTGGAAAGTTAATTTTAACAGATTGTAACATTGAGTCACGGTTGAGTTCATTAAAGGCGTTGCGGAAGTCAATTTTTAAAAATGCTTTCACTTCAATATGAGGAGATGACTAGTACATTCTGGCTGCATGTTCGGCTGAATCTGCTCCGAATGGTATACCGACCCATAGTTGGTGTGGTGATAGTATATTAATTAATGAATCTCGTAGCCGGAAGCAAGTAATTTTTGCTGATAAGCGTTTCCAAACATTGCCAACAGCTGTCAGGCGAATTTCACCGCATTTCTTCTTCAGGGCCACAAGTAAGGCTAAAAGAAATGGTCTTCAGATGGTCGGCGCTTTCCCAGATATAATTAAGTAGATAAATTTACAGATGGATGTGATTAAGCGTTCCTTGAATCAAAGTCTTGATTTAGAAGTAGATGTTTCAAGACTGAGGGACGGAGATTATGCATTCCTCTTGCTGAACCAGAGGGGAAGGATTTTATGGCCTTTAATAACTCGATGGAAGAGATTTAAGTTACTGTTGTCGAGTCCTCAGGTGGTTCGGGATTGATGAATGAGTGAGTGTGAGCTGGATGTTTTTCTTTGAGAGCATGTGGCACTGACGTATTTGGCGTAGCCACAGTGCGATCGGATATCCGTACTCTGATAGCGCCACGTATATCACCATTTGCTAATTTTTGTTCGATGCTCTTGGTGTTGAGTGAACTGGATTTTTATTTTTTGCGAGGTTCGTTGGTCCCTCGATGCTGCTTTGTTAATACTTCACGATGATATTCTTTCCAATTTTTGACTCTTAGCTTCATCCTAGTGGTGAGATTACTTACTTTCTCAGAACGCGGTGGGATGCAAAGCACTGCGTAAGGGAAAATTAGAAGGTCGATCCAAGAGTCAACATTATTGGTGTTGTTATTACAAATTATGTCACATAGAGAATCAGCTACCGATGAACGAGCACCGCGAGGGACACGACGATAAACCTGAACATTAGTCTTCAAATGAGACATAAGATCGTTAAGTTTGGATAAAATTTCAGAAGTTAAGTTGTCATTGAAATCTAAGGTTAATAAATCTGAAATATAGTAGGTAGGCTGTTTAAGTTTGAGGTTACTGACCTTACTCTTTCCTATAATGTCATGGCATTTGCCTACGTGAATGATGACATTTGCCTGTGTGAATGTTGTGCTTTTATATAACTAAATATATTTTCGGACATAATATTGTTATTTGTTAGTTGATATGGTAAGACTACAACTGTCAACTTAAGTCATCCCTTCTCGATGTTTTATGCTATTAGCCAACACCGGGTATTCTCTTCATTATTAAGCATAGTATATACCGCAGTCTTAAAAAAATAAATAACTGTATCTACATCGATACGTTTTATAATTAATTATTTTAAATATCAAAACGGCTGTAACGGTTATGATTATTCAAAACTTGTTTTCCCATAGATTATTGCATTTTATGCATATTCTGAATTTGTTCTGTTTCTTATTTGGTAAATCTACGTTTTAATATTGAAATATACAGGGGAGAGACAAAATATCTAAAACGTTTGCAAAAGTGTGAAAATCATACCTAGTATGGTGTGGGGCCTTCCTTTACGTCCAAAACAGCCTGAAACCGACGTGAAATGGACGTATACAGCTCCTGAATCGTGATGTGTGGAATTTTGTACCATTGTTCCTCCAAAGCATGCTCTAGTTCCTTAAGGGATGTTGGTGGAGGGTAATGAGACCGAACACGCCTTTCTAACTTAGACCACAATGGCTCAATGATGTTCAGATCTGGTGATTGTGGGACACAGGGGAGGTGTGATAGCTCCTGGTCATGCTCGTCTAACCATGATTTCTCCGTTTTTGCACCGTGACAGGATGCAAAATCATCTTGGTAAATGCCATCACCATCAGGGAACAATATTTGGACCATGAGTAGAACCTGGTCCACCAAAATGGCCTCATAAGCCTTAGCAATCATCATTCCATGCAAGGCTATTATGGGACCTGCAGAAAACCACGATATCACTGCCCATACTGTAACATAACCACCCCCATGCTTTACAGTTGGGAGCAGAGACGTAATTTTCGTTGCAGTGTTCTTCTTTTTAGCTGCTACAATCCGTTTTAATGTCCTCCGGTCCCTACCTGACAGGATTGTCTTTCGACCACTGGTGTGCTTTGCAGACGTCGTTTGTTCGTGAATTATGTATACCCTCGTGACATTGGACACGGTGCCTTTCGATACCCTCACAATATTCGCCACTGTTGCTCTAACCAGACGGGCACCAACGATCATGCCTCTTTGGAAGTCTGTCAGGTTGCCCATTTTAGTGCACGACTTTCACACTACAGGTGAACTGGTTAGTGCTGACGGAAGAAGACACATTGAAAACAAACAAACAAACAAACAAAAAAACAATCGGCAATCGCAAAAGGTGTTGTAGAGTGGAGGGCCAAACTTACGTGTCGTGTATGAGGTGTTTTTAGATTTTTTGTCTACCCCTGTAAAGCACATTGTGTTGATTTACAATAATATTAATTTTAGTTAAAGTAAAATGTATGAAGTTCAGTAAGTCGTATGTTGATCCCACTATCGAGTACTGTTCTCTTTTCTGGTCTATGGCCTACTTTTCTCATTAAAAATAAATGAATTCCGTAATTCGTTTAGCCATTGTATCCTACCGAATACCTCACCTCCAAACACTTCCAAAAAATGGCGTTTTAAAATCCCTCAATATCAAACCTCTCCTAGTGAAAAACAAAATTTCTGACCTCATATTTTTGCAAAAAAAAAAAAAAAAAGAAAAAAAAGAAAAAGAAAAGAAAAATGTGAATGACCATATATCATTTGAACAGTTATTAAGTCAGATCAATTTTTGCGTATCCCCTAGAACAACACGGTCTAGTGATCTCTTTTACATTCGAGTAGCGAGGTTAAATATTGTCCATAGGTTCCTTCTAAACCGAAGTGTCAGTACTTATATTCACTTACCAGAAATTGGAGACGTTTTTGCAAATGGGTATACTTCAGATCATTTGTAATAAGTTATTTTTATAATGTTACTGTTGTGCTGTACCATCTTGAGCTCAAATTGTTATTCAGTTGTTATGTTATCAAAATGTTAGAATGTTTCAGTGTAAAATAGCTTAGTGTTGTATCTGAAACCTATTATAAATAAAAAAATAGGTTAACTTCAGTTATTTGTGATATTGTAGTGGGTTGTTTCTAATGTAATGTTTCATGTATGATTATGACTGGACACCATAGTCTGTTACAGTAATAAAACAAATCATTTCTAAACTATTACTATCTGAAGAAACTGTTTTCGTCTTAGTACTATGTTTACTGAATAATACTAAAACATCAAAACTCAATACATATTAATGGTGTGGGAATCTTCTTGATACTATTTAGAGGATTTGCAACTAGGTAATAAGTAAAGTTGTTAGCTTCGCAGTCCGTAATGAGGAAAAACGACTGCGTCCGTTGTATGACATCCTAGACTTTAAATATTATCCTGTAATCCATTTTTCGTTATGTGGAATCACATGTTTGAGCATATGTTGTCTGGAAGCCTGGAGTGCTACAAGATGATTCAATAGAATAGCTCATTAAAAAGTTTAATTTCGAAGCAGTACTGAGAAACATTCTATACGTATACTACATTCTAATTTGATAAAATACAGTATTTGACTGATTTCTTTTCGTAGTTCTATAAATGTTTAGCATTACACTCCTTACTTATTGCTACACACTGAACATATTGATGATATTGAACCTTTGAGAACATTATACGGCATATGAAATAACCAATATATCAATGCCAATATTAGGTAATATTTAGGCTATTACTTGTTGTAACATCTCTGACAAAGGTCATACTAAACTTTGCCCTCAGTACTAAGAAAGTTTCCCGCAAGGAACCGTGATTGCCTTTAGATACTAGTGGAAGTTGCTTTTTTGAAAGAAGGGAAAACGTGAAAGTGAAAGCTGCATAGATCCATGAATCCATGATGACTTCTAATTTATTGGTGAGATGTATTTCGTTTGTACGGACCAAACATTAACTAGATTCGGATCTATCTGAAGGAAAGGTCCGTTCATATCCTCTAGTATTAGCGTAACGTGAAGCAGGAAACGGGGATCCATCCCTTTCATGTAATTCCAGCATAAACCTCTGATGCCGACCCAATAGAGTACTGTAAATTAGGATACACATTTACAACATCGGCCTCATTAGCATATGAAAACTTTCAGCAAAGAATTATACGGAGTTCCTATGTGTCTGCTCCAACGTAGTTTCATGCACTGTAAATTGAGGTGTTAGATGATAGTCCATAATGCCTGCGGTCAGCTATCAAACATAACTAGTGATAGAGAAACGACTATCTATAGAATAAATACTTACGTAATAACACTGTCTAAATGGTAACTCTGTTTACTTTGCCTTCCTCTATTCAGAATAGGAAACGAGGAATTTCGCTTGTGTTATTCGGCATGAAAGTTAATATTCAATCTTTTCCATTTGCTTCTTCATGTTTCTCATGCATATATAGTACATGTGTACACGGCAAACTTGTATTTTGTCTTTAAGGAATACACTCAATATAAAGCAATAGTGCAGTACATTTATAAAGCAACTTCGTATGATTTCCCTCTCTCTAGAAATCGCTAGTTGCTATGACGATATCAAACGTGAGGAATCATTTAGAAGATACTTAATGGTTCTCTGTCTTTCCACTGCATCATTTATAAGCTGATTACATTTGTTGAATTTTGCTCCTTTTCTTTACAACAACCTTTGCGTGCAACTATATGTCTTATATGGTCAATTTCTCCTTTGATAAATGCCTAAAGCAAAATACACTGTTCATGCTCAAGTCCACTTACAAAGAGATTGATATTGTGACTACCACCTTCCAGCACCGACGTGTCATAAAGTATAGATATGTAGTGATATACCATTTTGAAAGTGAAACACGCTATAAAACAATATGGCAGCATCTAATGACAGTTGCTGTAAATTTTTAATATAAATTATATGCGAAAACTGGAAAATAAGTTTTCAGTGCGATGAATTAAACATTATATATCCTTTAGAACAAAATTAATGAATGTCAGGTACGTTACATTAAGAAAGGTGTTCACTTAGCAAAATTACAATTTTTAACAATTCAAAATAAAGTTTGTTTAGAAGTTCCTTTTTGAATGAGTTCAAATTATTAATATATTCAATCAGTTTTCTTTATTCCCAATGTCTTATATTCTAATATAAAATCAACCCCCTAATTTACTCATATTATCTACATAATCTTTGACTTCTGCCTGTCTAATACCTGTATTACTTCCACTTCACATTTTTTTTCAAACTAAAATGTAACTTCACCTAACGTTTCCATTAAATCCAGGATAGTTCGTCTTTAGAAAAAGGATTTAGTTTTTTTTAAATTTTTAACAACCAACCTACCCTTTTTTTGGGGTACATTTTCTGTAGAATTTCATCAAGTGAGGAGTAGTGAATGATATAAATTATATTTCTCTGTATTATGCAAAGCAATCGTTATGCAGTTTTGTTTCTTACTATATCTATTTCCTGTTTCGTGCGCATTTCTTCTGGCTGTAATATATCTTAACTCAATCAGTAGAGCGAGTGCATTAAGTTTTCCGAAGATATTCGCGCTAGAGACGCTGCAAATCACGTCTTCTCGAGTTTCTCCTTTTACTGGGATTTCTAGTGGTATCACGGGTGCAGTTTAATGGTAGTGTATTGTGGATGGTATCATTTTCCTTATAAGGTAGGAAGTAAGAAAAGTTATAGTGGACATGTCAGACCCGCGACTTGGAAGGGGAGGGGGTGAGGGAAATGATGAGTCATGGCTCGCTTAACCCTTTATACTTTCGCTCCTAATCATTATATTTTAATTTTCTTTTTTTTTATATAAAAAAAGAAAGGTATAAGTACGTTCTACTCATTGTTATTAGCACCTTTTACGTAAATGTAGCTATTTTGGTTAACATTTCAAAAAAAAAAGAATTTTTCCTAAGAAAAAATATTTCATTTGACAAAATAATCATTTTTGTATTATTTACTTATGCCAAGAAACTAGATTAATAAAACGAGCATGAAATATGAATAAATTTTCATTTTCTAAATCGTTGTTATATAAAACGTAAGGAAAAACAATATAGAAAATTGAATATTTCACTCAAGAGAAGTAATTAATTCATTTTAATTAGCATTACTTCTATTCCTACTATTTATTATAATATGTGATTTAGGGGTGAAAGTAGATCTGAAAAGCTAGGGGGAAGCATGACGTCACGCTGTCCCCCGTGCCTATCCTTGCCCATTGTAATTTTTTCGGAAGTGGGGGAACGCTATACGCATTTTCGGAAGTGCGGCAACGGTGTCCCCCGCGTCTCCCCTCACTTTTACCGCTCATGTATTCTATATTAATATTAATTCTGTAGATGTTCATATGTATTTGAGAAACATGTTTTAATTATCATGGAATAAGTACTCCAGTTATGTGCTTTCTTATTATATTCATTTACTAAAAATAAAAAAAATTCCCTTCATTTAGTGTGAATGGGCAAAAAGATAGACCCCCACCAGGCCAAAAAAAACTACAAAAGGTGCTAATTTTTTGTATTTTATATTGAATGCTTTTTGAGTTTTAAATTTTGGTAATTTTTGGTATTTTTATATTTTCAAAGACTCAACAGACTGGACAACACAAACACTGGACGAACACAACCGCAGTCCGGGTGGGTGCACGTCCTTACCAAATGGAGGAAGACGTCCATTAAACCTTCCGCTTGCCGACTCCCATCAACCACCCGCAAGTCCGGTAGTGGTATTCGCGACTGAGAGGGTATGCAATAATGTGCAGATGAGGAGCGATAAATGAATGAAGAATGAAGCCACCCTCTGAGCTCCATTCCCTCTCCGACGATGACGGTCCGCTACATGGAGGGGAAGCAGCACGCATGAATTGACGTGCTGGTTTGCTTAAAGTGTCAACATTTTGAACATCACAGGAACTGCAATATTGGGATGGACCTTAAGTCGATAATAAGCAGCATTCACGTAGTGCGAAAGTGTAGGCAAACTGAAAGTAAGAATTCGTGACTGAGTAACAAGGAGTTTATCTGTGTCCTTAAGTTTAATGCAAACTACTTCTACAATATGTCGGTCAGCCAGTTGCGATTTAATCTCCCCATCAGCGCCACTTAAAAAATCCCAACATTATGTCACACCGCGAGATACATTCAGTAGATGATGGAGTTCTACCGACATGTTAACTGCTCCAATGGTAGGTAATTTAAGGATCTTTGCTGTTTGCTTTTCGTGTTTGCTTCTCGTTCAATATGTAATAACTGTATTAATATGGAAAAAGAACAAGCCCTTAATAGCACTGCAAGGATCTGTTTCAGTATTAACACTATCAACATCTTTATCTCTAATTGCAAGAGATCGGACTACAGGAATCACGATACTTGTCTTTTCCCCACTATCTAGAACTTTACAGTTTGTATCGTTCTCGTTTGATTTAGGCTTTGTGTGAGGGGTGAACCCAAGTCTGAATTTATAGTTTTAGTACCGATAAAATGTTTATATTAAATGTAAATTTATAAATAGAAAATGTGTGTAAACGCCGCAACTTTACATCGGGTGCCTGCGAGGAGAACTTATGCTTCTCCCCTGGCTATCCCATAAGCACCCCCTCATCGTAGGATCTGAGTGAGAAAGTGTGGTCAAGGCGATTGGGAGTCCAAGAAAATAATTCCCGTCGACAGAAACGCATGGACCTGAAGAAAGAAAAATAGGAACTTAAAGAAAGAACCTGTCGAACGAAACAGACAGACCCCACAAGAGAAAAACGTGGTTTTATTATTTTTTATTTTTTGCTTTTTTATATTTTCATAGTTGTTTCACGGCATAGGAATCGACATTGTTCATTTTATTGTATTTACCAGTAACTACCGTTTCTTTTAAATTATCGAAACAAATGAACAAAAGTATATTGAACTTCACGTGACAATTTTGGATTCGGAAAATTAAATTTACTCTTTAAACATGTATTTCAACTACAGGAAATTTCTTTAAGAAATCCCTTTTCACTCTCAATAAATGTATAAAATTTCTTACAAGTAAATTTTAAATCTTCCCTGATACAGTCCTTGTCATCTCTTTAAAATTATATAAACACACGAGTAAAATATATTAATCGTTGGTACATGATGAAAGGTGACACTTTCGGACTTACAGAATGAAAGTTACTTTTTAAATCCACACTTCGAACTAGATGAACTTGTTTAGAATTAGAAACAAATTTGAAAAAAACGGCCATAAAAGGGCTGGTAAGAAGTTTGTACCGATCATCGGCTTTAATCAAAATAACAGCAATAAAGGAGGCGGTGATTATGAGAAATGGATGAAATGATCAAATGAAGAAAGTGGTAGGAAACTGGAGAACCCCTAATTGAAATTCAAATCGCTTTGTTGCAGACAATCATGAGTTGTATTTTAATAGTGCGTGAATTATCTGCAGTAATCCTATGGGAAATACTTCTACTCGTATAATGAACAAATGTTCAAAACTGACACAAATGTAGTGAGGCGCTTATATTAGAGTAAATAAGGTATTTAATAAATTAAATACTTAACAAGTCAGAAGATTAAATTCCGGAAAGGTTAAACATAAAAACGCTCAACTTAGGAATTAAAAGAAATATACGATATTGAGGAAGCATTGCACCTGAGGAATTTACAGACGAAGGGAGATTATTCCTATACGAAGTGTCATAGAAATTTCACAGTGGGACGTATTTTATTCCCGAACGGTGGTAACATTAAAGGTACTACAATTTGAAAGTAATGCATCACTGCCAACCTGCTCTTGACAGCAACTCCACAATACGTATCTAAGTCTAATCTTTAGCCATATTAGCCTTCACGCTTTTAATGTAATTAAAAGACTACTCTTAAACTATTTTCTTAGCTTCTGGAAAAGAAAAAGAAAACATGTTAGTGTCAGATCACATTATGAGGAAGGGTGTGCCAACATAATTAGGGGAGACCGGGGTACTCACGAACACTTAAGCTTTGATTATAAATGGCTGTTTTGTTTTTAGAGATAAAAATAAGGTTTCTTGTGTATAGAAGGCTTGGAACTTTTACTGTTTACTAAAGCGCAGAGCAAACTTAAAAGTAAAACTTTCCAGCAAATCAGTGAGATGTTTTAAAAATTTACCTATGTTCGGGATTGCCACAGTGGTCGGGTTAATCCCGAACATACTGTTTACTTTAAACTTTCCTTTACCAAAGAAGCGAAACGCATTGAAATATGTTAAAATTAAACAGTAATTTAGTATTTAAATCTTTAATAACAATTATAATTACAAACGTAACAAGTTAATGAGAAACATGTCCAGACCTCATCATCTTTGAAACTATTACAAATGAAGGTTAACAGATAATAGGCTAAACAAAATGTACTCTTATGAAATAAATTCGGAAATAACGGTGCATTAAGTAAAATATTCATTAAAATGAAAACATTATTTGGAATTGTAGAAATCACAGATATACGCATTCATGTTTTGCTTCCAAATACAGTATTCTTTATTAGTTCAATGTTCAAATGTGGTTAATAGGCTGAACAAAATTGGCTAACTGCTAATGAATGCTACTAGGTTAAATAAATTTGTAAAACATTCTGTGAATCGCAGACAGAAAAACTGCAGCCTATGATGTATACAGGAAAATGATGTAAGCTATTAATGGCCTAAATAGTAAATACAGCAAACTATTCTAACTAATAAAGCAAATAACGCTTACAACCCAAGACATGATCTATTTCCAAAACCAATTTCATTAACTTATTACTTAGTTTTCAATTAAAAAAACTATTTGAAAAATTTTTGATAATTTATTTCACACCATGGGACAGTCCCGAACACTCCGGGGTAATGGCAAACATTCTGTCTGGCATTTCCCCATGAGACGCCGTTTTATTTTTAAAGTCCAAACTCATTGTTGACTGCATACAAGCTGGTAAGGTTAAAAAGAGCTAGCACTCAAATATAGTGGAACATATAACCTTATCTGTAGCAACTTATCTTGTGCAGATTGTTTAATAAACGTTATAAGTGAATCGACAAAAACAACAAAACGTCTTCTTCCTGGCAATCCACTCAACTGACTCTCACCAAATTTATGCTACACTTTTCCAGGCGCTTCCGCTAGCGTACAGCAAAATCGTTTCTTTCCTAACACGCTTCGTTGGGCGTAAACTTGAGTGTTCGGCATTACCAAAGTGTTCGCGAATACCCTGATTTCCCCTACCTTTGTTCGTTCGATTGTTGTTCTAATTTTTGCGTCACCTTCTGCCACGGAATACACATATACGGGAGAATGAAAAGAGAAGTAGAACAGATCGACAGCGACATAAAAAAGTTCTAGCCATAATTAATGTAATTTTCTCAATAGAGCTGAGATGGAAAGTGGACAAGAGTTAATCCACAAGCTTTGTAATCGCTTGTATTTCTGATCACGTAGAATTTAAACGTAAACAAAAATGTTCGTACATTTTTACGTATTATACAGCCACTTACATAAGTACCTGGACCCCTGACTGTTATAATTCCATTACTTGGGGTCCAGGTCATTTGTAGTTGTGAGAACCCCTCCTCAGATGCAATCCAATTTACACGTAACTTTACTCGGCACTGACAGCACTTAGTAGCCCTGAGTCAAGTCTTCATGCAAGTAAAATTGTGAGTAGATGACGCACGAAACATTTTCCATTCTGAGATCAATCTCTCTGGTTCAGAGCGTGTTTTCCAATGAACACCGCATATTAATCTCAATATTGCTGTGTATGTAATGTATTTTTTCATTATATACTGTATATTCAAATAAACAAAAACACTGATCACATATAAATCAGAAAAAGCTTGAAAGTAGACGCAAATTTCAAATCTAGAAAAACTGCTGGAAATAAATTAGTAAATCAAATCACTGTCTCAATTAACACATCTTCTCCAATTTTCCTTCTTCCAAAATCTTTTTATTTCTAAGGAAAAAAAGATCTTGCTTGATAGTAAGCATTGAAATTGAAATTGAAAGAGGAACACTTGAAAAAAATTCAGCCTTGCCGGTTCTCCAACTCGGATCTACTGAATAGAAGTTCAATGCGCTAACCACTCACGTACCCCGCCACTTAACCTTCCACCCAAACTAATACCCAGTTAAAATCGTTTCATGGAAAAATATAATCAATATATGTTTTTGTGAGTGCCTTAATGACTACATCAAGATTTCCTTGTCTAACTCAAAAAAAAAGTTATATAGATGTTCCTCAATGATGAAAATATCACGAAACGTTCTACAAGTTGAGGCTACCTCATCGGTTTCAGGGATGGTCCCGATTTACATTACATTTCGTCTTTACCATAACTTCTAATTTTAAAAGAAAAAAAAACGACAAAAATTATTTTAACATTCTTTGAATTGTGTTAACACGTGTAGAAATAGACAGTTCTATGTTTCTGTTTCATAACTACTAGTTTATTTTCTTATATTCATATGAGAAATTTGTTTGAAATCGAGCCGGTGGCACTAGCCGAGTAATCCCGAAGTTCGGCTTCTGATAACTAGGCGCAATTCACTAGGGGTTTGAACTCTTCTGAAGAGCAGGATCGGAGATTTAACTGTTCTCAGTATTTCTGTTTTCGTGTCTCTGTAGTGTTTGGAATACGTCGAAAGGAATGAGGTGCCAGTGGCGAACAATACTACGGTTGAGGCGATTTGTTTAAAAAAATCTTGAAAGCAGAAAAATCCCATTACAGCTACCTGGGTTCAAATCCCGTCGTGACAATTATTATTTTTCTGAATGGGACGATAATATTTATGAAATTGATATTGTAATTATGTCATTTCTTTATTATTACTATTATTATTATTATTATTATCATTACAGAAGGAAAGAAAAAGTAACATAGTCCAAAGTATTCATAGGAACAGAAAAGATATACAGTATATCAGATGTTTCTTAAGCTTACACATGAACACAATAATATTATTACGTTTATGGATTTTTCAGATAGAATTATCATTTTATGACAACAAGAAATAGAATATAAATATTTCTTACCTGATAACAGTAATGAATTTTGTTTCGCTCTTCTTCTAGGTAGAAAGGTGTGGTGACATCATAAGTACGATCATTCCCGTGACTAGGGTTGTAAGTTCGATCAGTATTTGCAATTTGTGCACAGCTACGAGCAATTCCTTGGAACTCATTTTTAGGCCCATAGTACAGGAGTAAGGACGTGTTTACTTCTTATGTACTCATCAATTTTTGTCCAGACACGTTACTTTGCGGACAGTTACGAATGAAAGATTGATACGGATGACGTAATTCTGTGTTGTTGGCATTTCAGGAAGGAAGTAAGGAAGTGGTCTCAACTGTTAGACCCAGATAAATTGAATAGTTTTCATATTAGTATACATCAGAAGTATTAACATTGCAAATTATAAAAATTTCCTGGATTGCCACACCCGGAATAGAACTCACGTCCCCAACACTACGAAACTAACGCATAAGCCACTACTATAAGACATCACTGTTCTGGGAGAAGGAAAAATGGAGCTGCGATGAATTACACACATTTATGATTCCAGTGTAATAATGCTGAAATCTTCTGATTTCAATCATGATAAAATAGTAAAGTATTATGAAGAAAGAATAGTCTAGAGAAGCCAACTTTAAATTGACAACTCATACGTACAGAGGCGCTGCCGTATGCTGTCGCCTCGGGCCCTGATTTTTCACAGCAGGGCATTGGACAGATACTCATATTGGTTGGAATCTGGTGTTTCAGGGCACTGGATTATTTTTTAAGTTAAGTAATTTAATGAACCTTCCTCAGTACCTTGTTTCGTATTTTTACGCGTTTTACTCACTTTTACAGTTTTCCCACTAACTCTTAAAGAACAGGGACATAAGCACAGAAACATTAAGGAGAGTAAAAATCACAAACACTATACGCGCGTTCTTCCCTTGCCTGAAGTAAAACAATAAAATATGGTGAAAATGCAATTTTTGGTCTTCCATCTTCTATGTGCTGTCAAATCCAGATTTAGAGTGGGTCAGCGTGTCAAATGTATCGAGTTTTCTGAGTGGTTCACAGTGAATCACTGTAATATATAAATTATTATATAAAAATTGAATGTAAATATGTGCCTAATCATCACGGTCAAATTGCAGTCAAATAAAATGGATTTTGGTGTATAGTTAGGCTTTTATCCGAACTTTGATATTATCATATTGCGTTCATTATAATAGTATCCTAAGGAATAGTGAGAATCCGAATATTTGCGAAAAAAATGAGTATCTCACAAGCCGTTACACTTACAATTTGTAAAAATAATCGACAACGGTCGATATTAGTTGAGAAACAAATTGAGCAAGAAAAAATACAGCCGGATTTGATTCCCGGCGGTAGCTCATGTGGTTCGGATTCACGTTAAACCGTAGGTATATGCTCCTATAGCTTTGCTGCTGAAAAGTACGTTAAACTAAAAATCATCTCAACTCAACAAAAGATACAGTGCTTCGCATCATATATCCATATATGTTTACCATGCGCATTAGAATTATTACTGAAGCTTGCTTATTATATGGAGCGCTTAGAGCACAGGGCAATCAACCCATAACGTTAGTTGTTAGTTAAGAAAAATAGGCATAAAAATTGTAATATAAGCTTCTGTATTTTGGCCTACTTACCTTGATTTGGGACTTCCAAATTTCATCCTTTTTTCCACTGAAAAATATCAATACTTCAACAAGGAAATTATTAGACCATGCTAATTTGATTGAAATTAATCGTAATTTTGCCTATGACAAACACTTTAACATTTTATATCGTAAAGGTCAGATACGTCGTTTTTGTAACAGCGTGGTGCTTGAGCGATTGACCATAGAAATTCGTTCTCCGATTAGTTAGAATTTGACAACCTGGTTTTATTACAAGTATAAACTCTTTAGTTGGTAGAGGAGAGGCCGTGGATCATGTATCAGTTTGATGACGATGTTTTAGTGGGTCACTGGGTCGTGGTGGGTGATAGTCGAAGCGGATCATAGTGGGTGGTGGGTCAGAGTGGGTCACGATGGGTGGTGGGTCATGGTGGGCCGTGGGTAAGAGTGGTTCACGGTGGATGGTGGGTTAGTTGTCAAATCTGGTCAAATCTGTAAAACCAAACCAAACAAAGAGCAATATTAATACATAAAACGTTCGACATCTTAGCTATTCATGACATAACTATTGAATGATCCGAATAACTCTAGTATACCCACAAGTCATCATTTATCATATTTCACCGAAAAACGTCATAACTTTTCCGACAACCTGATACTTTAAATGTTGTTAACCCGCAAAGTTCATTGATCTCATCATTTATTCACTTACTCCCTTATGTTCATCAAAACCTTTAGGGTACTTTCCGTAGATATAGAGAATTGAAATGCGGTATCCAGGTTTGGTGTAGCGTGCAATTAAAAAAAATAAAAAGCAACAGGATAATATGTCCCTTCCCAAACCACCTACAATGCGGTGAGTTGATTATTCTACAAAAAGACTTGAAATCCAATCAGAAATTTTATAATATATAAAATATGTAGCCGAGTCTCGACCTTGCGATAATAATAACAATAAAGGAATAACAGAATTACAAAATTAATTACGTAAACAATACCTTCCAATTAAGAAGGAAGTGATTGCCACGACGGGATTTGAACGCGTCTCTGCAATACGAGTTTCGTAATTTGCCAATTTACCACAACTTCCTCATACAAAAATAAAACTATAAACTAGAGTTACAGAAGATAAAAATATAACTTTCTTTTTCTACGTGTTGATTAATTCAAAGAGTGCAAAAATAATGTCTGCCGGCTTGCATTTTCGCGCATTCCAAGAATTCTATTTGGTCTAGGAATTAATTCGTGCGGTTGGTACGCACACATTGAAGCTGTAGTACAAACACAAAATACATAAATACCTTAAGAAAAATATTGTCCATCGCTAGCCACCACTTTCGCCCATCTGTCAGGCAATGTACGGATTCCGTGGCGAAAGAAGTCCTCATCTTTGGAAGCGATCCAGTCAGAGACCCATGTTTCGATATCTTCTGAAGAAGTAAACCGCTGTCCAATCAAAACGTTGTTCATGCAATCGAACAAGTAGTAGTCCGAAGGAGCAACGTCTGGTGAATACGGCGGGTGGGGTAAAACTTCCCATCCGACATTTTCTAAATAGGTTTTGACCAGTTTTGCGACATGTGGGCGAGCGTTATCATGTTGAACAATAAGTTTATCATGTCTGTTCTCCCATTCTGGTCGTGTTCTGGCCAGAGCTTGCTTCAAACGCATTAATTGTCGTCGATAACGTTCTCCATTCATAGTTTCACCCGGTTGCAGCAGCTCATAGTACACCACACCTTTCATATCCCACCATATGCACAGCATAGCCTTTGCACAGTGAATATCTCGTTTTGGTTGTGATGGACCTGGTTCACCTGGTTTCACCCAGGCCTTTTTTCGTTTAGGGTTCTTATAACGGATCCACTTCTCATCACCCGTAATAATTCGATGCAGAAACCCCTTTCTGCTCTGTCGTTGAAGCAGCAATTCGCAAATGGTTTTTCGTCTTTCAACGTCTATGTCTTTCAATTCATGTGGAACCCAATGTGACATCTTTTGAATCATTCCCATGGCTTTCAAGCGTTTGGAGACTGTTGTTTGATCAACGCCTAATGCTGCTGCAAGTTGTTCCTGCGTTTGACACGAATCCTGCTCGAGCAATGCTGTCAATTCTTCGTCTTGAAATTTTTTTGGCTGTCCAGCTCGCTCTTGGTCTGCCAAGCCGAAATCACCACTTCTAAACCGTGCAAACCACTTCTGACACGTTCGCTCAGCTAGAGCATGGTCACCATACACTTCCACCAAAATACGATGATTTTCAGTCGCACTTTTCTGCATGTTAAAGTAATGCAGCAGGACACCCCGCAAAAAACACTTTATCAGGCACAAATTGCGCCATGTTCACTTAACTACAAACTGGTGTTGTTGACGCTTTAATCCACTGCCCTATACTACAAACGATACGCGATGACAGGGGTTTGCAACACATGTGTGGATACACGGAACTGTGTGACGCTCCGTTCGTTGCGCCATCTCTTGTCCACCCGCACGAATTAATTCCTAGACCAAATAGATAACCTCTGATCTTATTGGCCGATGCAGGTAGGACATCAAGAGTCATGATCTACATATAGCGAAAAGTAAATCGGTTCTTGTAGCCGAGCGGGTTAGCGCTACATTTTAGTAATGATAATCGTTTTTGGCGTGGGTCCAAACCCTGCCCAAAGATTTTTCTTCCCTTTTTAAATTTTCATAACACTTTTTCATTAAAATAGGATTGAAGATAATACTCAAAAAAGTGATTTTCCGATTATTTTTTAAATTCTAGTAACACTATTTTTTCATTAAAATAAGATTGCAGTTTTACTATACGGATCAATATTAAAAGTAGTAGTAGTAGTAGTTGTTGTTGTTGTAGTAGTAGTAGAAACGGGTTAGAAGCCCCGCAGGGACTGGTAAGGTTCTGTTCTCTTGCCCAAATTTTTCTGTACATTTTACATGACCAACTTCAAACAGCTGGCTAGTGTAGCGCGCGAATACTGAGACTCTTGAGATCGGCGTAAGTGCTGCTGGCTTTTCTTCTTTGGAAATTAGAAGTTACTATGAGGAAGAATAGTAGTTATGTAAATTGGGAGCAGCTAAATACAATGAGGTAGCCTGAACTTGAAGAACGTTTCGTAATATTTTCCTCATTGACGAAAGTCTCAATAACTTGTTTTCGAGTAAGTCATTGTGACACTCAAAACGAACGTCTTTTTATACAAGCATCCAACGATTTTAACTACCTAATACTTTAGATAAAAGGTGAAGTGACGCGGTAGATACGTGGTTAGCACATTGAACTTCTATTCGGCAGACTCGGGTTCAAATCCCGGTCAGGTTGAAAATTTTTCAAATATTTGAATTTCAATTTCAGTATGTTTTCATTGTGACAAGCAAGATCTCTCCTCTTGAAAGAAAAAGATGTTGGAATGAGGATAATTGGAGAACGTCTCTCAATGGAGGCAATCATTTACAAACTCATTTCCAGCAGTTGTTCTAAATTTGATATTTTCAGTTACTTACAAGCATTTCCTGATTCTTGCGTTTTCAGTATTTTATTTCTCTAAACATTCAGTATATACAGAAATAGTACATTACATACACAGCAATATTGAGATTAATATATGGTTTGGAAAACACGATTCGAACCATAGAGATTCATCTTAGAATAGAGAACTGTTTCGTTAGTCACCTACCTTACAATTTTACCTGCATAAACGCCTGGATCAGTGCTACCAACTGCTGTCAGTGCCGAGAAAAGTTATGTGTAAGTTGGGTTGCATCTGTCTAGGCGTTCTCACAACTCTAAATGACCTGGACCCCATGTAATGGAATTATAACAGTCAGAGGTCCAGACACGTATGTAGGTGGCTGTACACTCAATAATCTGCATACTATACACAGTACTGTCTCCATATCTCGACTCTCTTGATGATAATTTGAATTGGTCATCTGAAGGAGGTCTTGATAGTCAGCTTTTCAGGAAATAATTCTTTTCAATACTAGTAACAAGTTTAAAAGCCGTTGCTATATGCTACCTCATTATTACACAGAGAGTCGGTCACAAGTCGTATTGTACGCGTAACGAATTTTCATCGCTCATCTTACACATATTTATGGGTATGTAAACATAATGGCTTATAATTTTACGGTGCTAATATTTAACTTTTATTTTTTGCTATGAAGATTTAATACGTTATATAATGCTGAAACTTCAGCACAAAATTATCATACAATTTAAAATTACACATAGTAAAGAGTATTTAATTTCTATTAGCTGTTAGAAATTACTCCCATGAAGAGAAAATTAGATTTTCGCTCGCACATTCAACAATATTGATAAAACATATGGATGAACGAAGGGTAATCATATTCCATTACGATATTATCGGTCATATCACTTCCCGTATATTGCTCATATTAACAAAATAACGAAAATAGTAAACTCGCATAGACTATTATAACAAGCGGACTAGAATGATTTGCTCGCTTCAGCGTTGAAATATTTCAAAACGTCTCCTACTTGACATCACATTACGAAACAACTCTTTTCCTATCGTCGCATTTGTTATACTCGTAATAATTTATCAGTCCTCCCTTTCTCCATTTTCTTTCTGTTTTTACTGTTACTTTCTCTCGTCACGCTCGTTCACTCCATCTTTTCTGTCACTAATTTTCTCACCATCAGAGCTTTCTGGAAGAAGAAATTGAAATGGGAAGTGTAAAAATCGATTCTGTTATTCTTTTGTTTCCTACAGCTTTCCAAGAACCAGTTCACTTCTCGAAATACATGTGTGTATATTCTCTATTTTAATCTATTTTTGAAAGGAATTTATGTCCTCGGCGTGGAAATTGGTATCTAGTTCAAGTAATAACACGGAACAACAAATTTTGACTTTCTTAAGCTTCGGAAAAGAAAGGTACATTTTCTTATGCAAATGAGGATGCTGAATACGAAAATGAAAATAAAAATGCAAATGAGAGTGTAATTGACAGAAATACGTCTTATGTAGTGTTAACACTTTTAGATTCTTGAATTTTCTATTTGGCCTTTCACTTATGTAGCTATTGCTTCCATTTTGTTCATCCGGCTATCGTGGTTCACGTGTCATTCGCTTCATAATAATAAAAGCTTGCAAATGATACTATGCGCATGGGTACAGTGGGCCATATAAATTCTTGAAGTACAAAATCCGTAAGTTAGGCAACCCAACTAACGCTTGCTCCAAGATTAATTACGCCTGGATGTAGCTAGTACAGTAGCATAAAGTTGGCCCCAACTGTTAAAAGCACAAATCGTAAAGAGTGTTTTTGTGCACAAGTGGAGCAAAACGCTGGCTGACGAAATGACAAAAGGGAGTCTTTATTAATACATAGTTGTACTCACAGTAATTCTTGTTTATATGATACACACGTACTTGAAAAAATACGATACCAGAGGCGTAGATAACAGATAATTAGTTAATCTTATAATTAACTCAACTGAGGGATTATACAGAGTGTTAATGAATCCACCCGACGAATATACCGACAAACTGAAAGAGGTGATTCCTTACATTCCTTGAGGTAATAAGAGAAAAAGGTCATATTGACCTGTGGGGAAAAGTGCATAGTTTCAGAGCTAGGGCTGTCCAAAATCGCGAAAAAGCCAAATTTCAAGAGGCACTATTTCCAATTCGAGAGACTGTCGATGGTGGTTCTTATGAGCATAAAGGAAGTCATGCATACGCAATCCAAAAATGCATATTGTTCCATCCAAAAATTAGTTCACTGAACAATGTAATTGAGCTTTTAAACTTTTAAACCTGTGGATCCTGGTAAAACAACAAAATATATTACGTTTCCAAATGGAATTTACACAATAAATAACACGAACAATGTGACAAGCATGGAAATCAAAGAAACTGTTCTATGGTAAGATGACAGAAACAAAAATCACAAGCTGAATGTTTAAAGTGTATAGCAAAAAATGACCATTTGAATACTGGTGTAGTGAGTAACGTTCTAACCTACAAACATCAACTGATCCATGTTGGAATCTTCGTCAAGTGCACTTTTTCTATTCGTCGAAGGAACAGCCATTACTTGTAGTATTATAGTTTTATACATGGCGTCATTCTGTTAGATTTTTTTTTATTCTTTTCTAAGTTAATAATATAAGGCTGTAGATATGATTCTACCTAGGCAGATCAAAAGTAAGAATGTTGTACATTTCTTTCCATAAATAAAATACAAAAATAAACTTACATCCGAAACTAAATTACAAGTAATTGAAATGAAATAGGAAGTGTCTGCCAGCTGACTCAACTGGAATTTGTGTTTCTGTCCGTGTATCTGTCTGTCTGTTTCACCATAACTTTCGTAAAACTTATTTCATTTTAATTAAACTTCGTATATACCTTTCTCCAACCTTTGAAAATACCTTTAATGTTTGATGTTGCATGAATCTATCAAAATAAGGGAGTAAAAGGAAATAAAATCCTCTCCGTACTTCAGGTTTTCACATACATAATCATTTTTCTGGCATAAACTACGTAAACATGATTTGAATTCGATAAAACGTAGCACATGTTTTCTTTAAGGTATCCCACACATTTCCAATGGTTGTAGTTGAAACCGACGAAAATAGTTCTACGCATTTTTGCTGACACCAAGTGAATCACAAATGAAATACTCCACAGAATGAATGAATATGAAGGCTTGCGCTAAGGACCAGAGTAATATAATGTGTTGATTTATTAATTAATTCATTGTGAGTACTATTAATTTTATTTTTGTAAAGAAGCACGCTACTACCTGCAAATATAAATATAATTGTAACTATATTCTCTTTCAATTTTTGAACAAAATAATATGACGAGTGTGGATCTTTTTGTTTGTTTACGGGTGTGAGACTCTTGACCTAATGATTTTTTCTTCAGTAGTAAGCAACTACTTATTCAGTGAGTCATCACTAAACACTATAGGCAAAGAAAGCAAAGAAATAATGCCTGAAGCGTTGTTTGAAGTGAGTGTCTTGTCTCTGTTTAACCTGTGAAGTGAAGGCACTTTGCTTCTACGACGAATTTCTGATACACAATATGTAAATAGAATATTAGTCTGTCTGTGAAAACAAAAAGGAGGGAAAGAAAAACTATGAGCTATCCGTCACTCTATTAGATCTTTAAGCTTGTTGGATAAATAAACCATCCAGTATTTAATCTAAAATATGATCAATAAGCTAGCGTTATTATCGAGTGGAAAGACAGTGTATGTCCTGGAACTTTATATTATATGTGGAAGAGTTCGCGAAGATCCAGAGGAAATGTGATTTTTAGTGTAACATTTTATGATTATGACGTTTAGGTTAACACACGAACTACCAAAGGGTCATTTTGACCCCTAACCGTCATTCACCATCCTTTAATTTGAACATTAATTAAAATATGCAAAACATACGTCACCAGTTTTATTCTCTCTATCCAGTGTGATTATATCCTAAATATCATATTTCAATTATTTTTGGTTTTCTTTCAAAATGGTGATTTACCTAGAATTACCACGGGGGTCATTTTGACACCTACCTATTTCCTCTTAGAATGGAAATGAAATATTTGAATTTTACGTCCCACTTTTATACCGGCTAGGCTAAAGGACACGGTGATGATGAGAAATTAATAGAATGGTGCAATGAACAAAGTGAGAGGAAACGGGCGAACCTCGAGAAAACCCACGCAGACGGTGTTTGTCAACCACAAAGTTCACTTCCTATTTGTTTTACCCTGGATAAAAATGCCTTTTTTGATTCTTGTTTATACATTTTATCAAGGTTTATTATTGATGCTCCGAAACAATTGTGAACAACCATTGATTTGTGGTGATTGTTTTGAAGAACGTGTTTCACTCTTTGCGAATGATGGAGTCTCCAGGTAGTAAACGACATGCAGCAGCAGAGTTTCTAGCACAGTTACAGGATATTGATGATGGTGCTTCTGGTGATCAGGACAGTAACAGCTGGATTTGAAAAGGAAGATGCTGCAGACCTTGAAAAATAAGATTTTTCCAGTAATTATGATATAAAGAAATCAAATATACAGATTCTGATTCTAATAATAATGATTCAAGTGAAGAATCTGAGCAAGGGAATTCTACTGAAATTACTGGTAGGCCGAGTGAACTCTGGATCAGACTGTGTGGACGATAGTGGATGTAAACAACAAGACATGTGGAAGATTACAAAAACAATATATTTCGTATCAAACCAAAACCCACACCACTCGTTACTCGTAACATGGATGATGCTTGTGTAAGTGCATTCAGACTGATTGTCTCTGGTAAAGTGTAATGTGTCTCTGGCCTGGAAAGCTTGGGCTGCAGCTTCTTTCGGAATGTCATGCCCGCAAACGGGTTTGAAGAAATAATGATATTTATAAGGTTTATCTAAATTCTAAGAGGGGCGAAAGACGTAAAACTAACAGGTATCTGATATCAGTTGATTGAAAATTCCCGAAGATACTACAATCCTCATAATTATTGCACTATTGGTGAGCGGCTCTTTCCAATGAAATCTCGTGGTCCATTATTGAGTTCATGGGTAGCAAGCGGGATAAATATTTCGACAAATTTTTGGATGTTTATTGAAGTGAAGAAGAAATCTATAGTAAATAATTTTCCATATCTAGGAAAAGATGAAAAGAGGCCAACGAACATCCCTCTTTGCTGAACATGTAATTTTACATCTTTTGAAACTAGGGATTGTGTGTAACTTGAGTCAACATTTTTACGTCTCTACATCTTACAAGGGAACTAAAAATTACCGGAATAAAATTGCTTGGTACTATCCGAAGCAATAGGAGAGAAGTTCGAGCTTCCGTACGTTTCCATAATAAAGATTTGTATACCACTGACTACTCAAAACCGTTTATGATATCACACTCACCACATATCAATGCAAGAAAAACTAAAGAGTACTAATATTGTAATGAGTGGTCAGGAAAATAAGAAACCTGAAAGTTTTGCTTTACAGTCAGCAGAAAATTGGTGCAGACATTGTAGGCCAGATGGATAGTAAATATCCTGTGAAGGCTGTTAGAATAAAATGGTTGGCATAGCTCTTTTATAACCTATTTGGTTTGGCCACCATAAAGTATCATATCTTATACAAGTGTATTATAAATAGGCATATTAGTAGACAGAAAGTTGGAGAAGTTCTATCTTCTCAAGTTGGAAAGGAGCATTCTGAGAAAATGAGACAAAAGCGTGTTTCGTAAGATTTACCAGAAGCATCAACAACTTCTACCGGAAAAAGGAACAAGTGCCAAATCAGAACATGTAGCGGAATCAGTGCATTGAAACTATACCTATATGCCTCAATATAATACTATTATCAAAATATTGATGTACTCTTGAAACTTGAACTCGTTTATATGCTCAAATCTTATATTTGTAAATAAATGCGTAACCTATTGGTATAAGAAATGTCCCTGAGTTTATCTTTAAAAATATTTCAAGTGTACATTTATTCACATATTGTCCAACATTTTGGGCGTAGGAGACCATGGTTTGATACCTGGTTAAAGCTAGTGTGGATTCTAACGCATATTAATTTTTATATCAAGTCACATCAAGTCTTGGTAGATAAACGAACGCCAAATTTCAATCTGAAAACCTCTAAAACATAGGGAGTCAAAATGATCCCTTTGGTAGTTCTTGTATAATTAATTTCCTGGTAGTTCTAGTGTTAAACAAGACAATGACAAATTGATCATGAACTTACAAATAATTGTTGCAACGATACATGGGGAAAACAGAAGTACAGTCTGTCTTAGTGTTCAGTGCGGAAGACCTGGGCTTGATTCCCAGTGTGAGTTTATCAGGTTCAGGATCCCACGTTATTCTGTAGGCCAACCTCTCATATAGTCTCGGTCGCGTTACGTTAAACATCCAACTCATCAGTCTTAGAGCTCATAAAATTGAGAGGTGATTGATTTGTGATCCGTGATGGGTTCCAATTAATCTAAAAAGCCAAAAGAAGAATCACAACGCTGTATATAAAAGCTGATCTCTTGCTGAAGCATCGTGACTTATAATTAAATTTCAGATTTCTAGCTTCAAAAACTTGTGCTTATAGGTTACTAATATAAGCTTGGAAAAGTAGTTACATATATTCTAAAACTTATGAAATAGAATCAACAATTCCTTTAAAAAATAATGACTGGGTAATACTTTAAATCAAGGGTTTAAAAAGAAATATGTAAAAATAATTAGACATAGTTACATTAGTCTGAATTTTCAAAGCACGTTTTTTCACTGTCCATCATCCAACTAGTTAAAATTCCCCTTCTTCGCAAGAGAAGAATAAGTTTAAGAAAATGTCATTTATGAAATATTTAAACCCCTTCTCCCTCCAAAAAGTGAATGATACCTGAAAAAGCTAGCCAAGTCAATCTACGTGCTCACTATGTTCAAAATTCATTTTACGAGTTAAATTGCTTTCTTGCTTTGACCATTCTATGACTAGAAAGTGTGATATTACGATATTGTAAGAATTATCCCCGTTTCCTCACCCCTACATTCTACACGACGAATTTTACTGGCTCGCTTGATTGAATATTGACAATCCCTTAAAACCATATAACTTACCTTTTATGTAATTCTCAATCGTTTATACTATTATAGACCTTGTAGTTATCTTTCAGTGCAATGTTTTGACACACACACACACACACACACAGACGAACACATCGAGAGAGGAAGACAATCATAAATTTAGTGAGAAGAGAGGGGAGAATCGTATTGTTACAAAAACATTTAAAATGAAATGAACATTAATGAAAAATAAGGTTAACGTTCTACGATTAAGTTCACTAAGCTAAAGGAGACAGATCATCAATGAAAATAAATGCTAGCTAAAGCAAAGTTATAACTATCTCCTAACGGAAATCGAATCTGAAACTACATGAACCACAGGCGCCCATGCTAGCCGCAAGACCAGCAGGAACGTTTAGGACAACTTTAACTGTGTCATACAAATTTTCGTTTCCGTCGTCTCCAGGTTTATTCCGGTTCTAAAGGGTCACGGGTCTGACTGCTTCCAGGTCATGATATTCTTAACCAGTTTCATCACTGTTTCCCAATACCAAATATAACACAAGGTTTCTTCCAACCCCAACGGGTAAGATCTGAGTGTGGTTAGATATTGTTCTAAAAGCGGAGTTAATTACCGGAAGAAGCTCATGTGGTTCGGATGCCACGTTAAACAGTAGGTTCATGTCTCATATAGCATCACTCCTGAACGGGACACTAAACTCAAATCAACTACAACTAATAACAGCCATTCTAGAAAGAGCTTCGCAGATCATTTTCTCCATAATAAACTTTTTTCGTATCAAACAGGACAAACATAAAAGTATAATAACAAGCACTCTTCAAAATCCTCCAAAGTATTCAGAAACCTAACAAAAAAGACTTGATTTAGGAACTTCTACCAAAAATAGGTTCTCGTAAACAAAGTAGGCTATTTTTGGCACTATTCAACGTGATCGGTTGCTACATTTCCTAATGAAATGTTGGCGTTACTTGTTCACCCTGTATATGCAAATGAAAACATATCTTTTCAACAAAAATCCGCCGTTAGATACGTTGATTTACATATTTAAAAGTCGGGGAACAGGAGCTGGCTCAGTGAGGCCCTCCCTGGATTTATCGCTAGTTGAGTCACTTAGTAACGACAACATTATAACGATGGGACGCCAAACATGTGCAGCATTATTCAACGTGTAAACTACATAACATATTTCCGATTCTATTAATAATCAAATTGAAGGTAAATATTTAAAGAAGTGTCCCTATCTACTCAAGAAACATGCATTTGAGCATATGAGGGCAAATATTGTTGCTAACTTCAAATACCCTTTTCATTGCAGTTTATTTCATTATTAACCACTGCTTAATTCTATTATACAATTGTTCAAAATATTTCTCATATTATCTTCGACATTTTCAAGTATTAATATTTTTTTTTCATTTCTTTATGTAACGAAATGTAATGGCATAGAGACATTTTGAACTATGATTTCTGTTTTGTTAATAACTAAAGATGAGTATTTTATACGTAAACGACAACAAAATTTAGTTACATTCAGTTCCAGAAATAAAGATGATGGAAATAAAGTGACTAGTATAATCACTAGAAGCATAATACGACCAGTATATATACAGGATGTTAATAAACTATATCTACAAATTGTAAAAGGTGACTCCTCACATCAAAATAAATCAACCAGTTCCGGTTGACCTGTGGTAGAAAGTGCATAGTTTCAGAGCTAAGGCTGTATAAAATCACGAAACAATCATGTTTCAAGAGATACTATTTTGAACTCGAGAAAACGTGGAGTTCTGATCCTTATCAGCCTAAAGAAAGTTACGCATACGCAATCCAAAAATGCATATTTCGTCACTGTTCAATGAGTGTATAGAGTATTCCCTGCAGGGTGAAATTCCCAGGTACGCCTTCAACCGAATTTTGAGATATGCACTGACTTCAAGATTGGTTCAATGTAGGCAAACGATGGGCCTTGATAGCAGTGAACAGGGAATCTTTGGCGCGATGTCGGAAGTGTTAAGAATCGTCAACAGCACGGTCTCTCGTACTTGAGAGAAAGCATGCTGCGATGTTTTCTTTCACGCTTCTAAATGAATAAAATGTGAAACATATCATAATGAAATACATTGCATCACACTTTCTTCCGAACACACCCTCACACACAAAAATGGAACCACCAGTTCCTAACACTTCCGACTTTCCTCCAAAGCACTGGATGTCGATTGTTGTCAAGGCTTACCTCCTGCCTACTTTGGAACCTCCTTGAAATCAGCGTATATCTAAAAACTCTAATGAGAGTATATTTGAGAACTATACCTTGTACAGAATACTCTGCACAGCCATTGGAAATTGATGTAATATGCATTTTTGGATTGTGTATGCGTGTCTTCCTTTACGCCGAGACTAACCCCATCGACAGTTTCTGGATTCGAAATTTAACACAATACAGTCGGTTCAGACCACGTAACAAGTAACTATGTATTAGGTTAGAGCGTCCGGTGCGTAGACGCTACAGGAGGACTTCATCACAAGAAACAGTGCACCGCTCTCCAAGGAGTGGTTAAATGTCATGGAGTTTATAATCAATTGCCTGGCGCAAACCCTCTTTCCAGTGGGAGCGCATCAAGGTGTGGAAATAGTTCTAAAGATCGGAGCAAAGAAGGCAACATCAGCCAAGGCTCCAAGGCAACATCAGCCAAGGTGGCGCTATTGCCAGCTGTGTCAGGACGTTCGCTTCCCCAAACGCCGACATGACCCAGCACCCTATGACACAACCTTGTTGCTGTAGTTGATGTCATCTCACGAGAATGTCTTGTACGAAGGCGTGCTTACTGAACATTCTGTAGGCTCAGAATCACTCATCGGTGCCAAGCAGCATACAAAGTAACGAAAGCATAAGACCGTGGTCTAAGGCAAACTTAAGTGCAGTTAATTCATCAGTAAAAACTGATCACAGGCATGCAATTGGAACTCTGAGCTACCATCGTCCGAAAAAGGCAGCTCGAATTCCCATCTTTAGAACCCTCCGTATCAAACACATGAAAGTCGGGATTTTAATGTTCCAGTAACGCTGCGAACTCCCGCCGGTACACCTGGGAAATGATATTCTCCTTCGAATAGGAACACAAGCGTAAATAAAATCGAGTGGTTTCATACAAAGGAACAGAAGCGTGCGAACGTGCAGTATTTCACTCCGCAAGAACAGTGAATTTTATTAAAAGAAACGCGCTCGACAATGTTCTTTTTCGGTAAATTGGACTTTTGTAGTGCAGTGGTGTAGGGTTTTAAGTGTGGAAGTGCCCTCCCCCAAAGTTGGGTTGTCAAAACTTTTTAATTACTTAAGGGCCGCGGTGGCTCAGTGGTGGAGCGTTCACCTCTGATGTATAGGGTCGTGCGTTCAAACCCTGCTCCCACCAAGTTATCTTTCAGGTGGACAAACACCGTGTGTGTGGGTTTTCTCAGGGTTCTTCCGTTACTTCCCACTTTGTTCATTCCACCATTGCATTCGTTACTCATCATCACCGTCTCCTTTAACCTAGCCGGCATAACCGTGGGAGTAAAACTCAAAAATTTCATTTTATTTCATTTTTCATTTTTTTTTAACTACTTAAGATACAAATTTGGTTGAAGCAGCAAAAGGACCACCTAGTGGCAAAGGTATGCAAATTTCATCCTATTCGGATATATAATAAGAACGCTATTATTATACTTTAACGTTATCTTTTAATACATTAACATATGTTTTAAAGCATAGCATTCTGAGTGACTTTAAAAGACAATTTCATTCATTCAACAGAAAACATTTGCATGCATTGACATCAAAGAATGCAAAGTTAACCCGCGTCAGGTACCATGGGGTCAAAATTGACCCCAGTGTTCTTCACGTTCTTCACAGTGCTGTAACTTTTAATACATTCGAAATTGCTTCTAGCCTTTTTTTTTTTTTTTTTTTGTATTTTCACTTTGGTTTCAGACAGGAATTATGCTTACTACAGACTTGTGCTCGCGTTTACCTAATGAAGGATATTTGTTAGTATAAGTGTTTGGGGTCAAAATTGACCCCATGGTACCTGACGCGGGTTAACAGTTTTGTGTTTTTCGTATTGGACTTTGCACTCTTTTACTAACAAACTCTCTCGCATACGTAGTGTGTATAGGTTAACGGTATGTATTACGACTGATGCGTAGGCAACCCATTCGACTTTCGTGTGAAGGAGGTTGCCTATCATTTGAGGCGTTGAGTGACACTATAATATATTCCTATAGGTAGAAAGGTATCCTCGTCACCAAAAGTGAATTGACAGCCGTGACGCGCAGTACTCCAAGGAAGGGATGGTTGCATAAGACATTGTTAATAATTTTGAAGAGATTTTATTTTGACTAGGGAAATAACGTAGGTATAGGGAGTAAAGGCATGGATTTGAAGCATCAGTGCACACTCATCTCTGAAAAGATTCGTATTCTCAGTTTTTCAATTTATTGTCTTATATCTTAAGCTAATAACTGCCAACAACTGCTACTAGCGTTTTTCACTCTTCAGGAATTTACTACATGTTCGCAGGACACTTTTCAAAGACCTAAGATTTTAAATAAATTACATATAAGTGCTTCGAGGTCGAAAACTCTCACACAAAAGAGAGAGACCAATAATAATAATAGTAATAATAATAATAATACATCTTAAATAGGTGAGAAGCCATAATATTTTAGAATAATAATATGTATCGTCATTATTTTACTGATTACGTGTATTATTGTATTTGTATTGTATTGGTATGTTGTGTCTTTTATGTGTTTTATTGTATGCGTCTACGTACTTTGTTTAATAATATTTGTTTTCAGTTTTTTAGATTAAGGAATAAATAGTGGATCAGGCAAAAAAAATTGAGCCCCACACCCAGTTTTTGAGAAAGATTAGAACGAAAAGAGAGTAGAGATAAAGTGCTAGAGAGAGATTATAGAGAGTGAGAAACAGATGCGTCTTCCAGTAAGACCGTACGAATACGACAAAGGCAGGAGTAGTGGAGAACATATAAAGAGTAAAATAAAACTGGGGGACCGAAGCATACATTGCGGGACACCACAAAACTGAACGAGCGAGGAGAAAAAATCGCAAGTAAGAGAACTCTCACACGCGTACCATGAGGGTGCAGCACCAGGATGAGCAGTATAGCACTCGTAAATTGCACCACCACGGAGACAGGCTCTGCAGGGATGGCTAGGGATACAGCGTACGTGTGTAGAATAATTTAGCAGGAGTCTGTCACAATGAAAGATTAACTAAGATTCGTCGGCCTCAACATAAAGGTTGGCAACAGGACTAGTACGCAAAGCGCCTATAGCTTGTCGGATACCCAGGTAAAGAACTGTGTCTAGTTGCCGAAGCAAACGAATACACAATACACCCATACTCTTACTTGTACCCGATCAGATTACGGTATAGACGACGTAGAACAGTACGCTCAGCAACGGATATGCGACGGGACAGGACACGAAGGAGATTCAGAGCGCGGAGGCAAGAATACTTTATACAACGAATGTGTGGTGCTCACGACAATCGACGGTCAAAGAGTAGAACCAAGAAATGGACAGTATCCGCAAATGAAAAAGGAGTGCAATTGAGATACAAGTTCGAGTCAACAATGTAAGAGCGTTAGCGGAGAAGTGAACACATTAAGATTATTCTGTAGAAAATCGAAATTCCATCTCGTTCGACCAGCGAACAAGACGATTGAGAGTCAGCTGAAGCTGTTGCTATTGACAGCGGGACTCTCGTCAAAGCAAGAAAATTAAAACGTTTATTTTATTATTTTTCCCACCCAACTCTGATGAAAAGGACGTGAGTTAGCAACAGTGCAATTACTCTTATCGTCAGTTTCGACTCAAAGACGCCAAAATTAACTTTGTCCTTATATGTGTGTGTGCGTAGAGAGACCCTTTTTCTTCAAGAGAGACTGACGATAAGAGACCCGGCACCCAGCCGACAACGACGACACTACTCTGTTGCTGTATTGATTGCATCTCACAAGAATTCCTGAATGAGGGTGTGCTTACTGAAGACATTCTGGAGGCTGAGAACCACGCTCTGAGAAAAACTGCAAATTAGCACACGGCGAAACGAATTCGTGAGAGCATGGTCTAAAGCAAATTTTATAGCAGGTAATACAGCAGTGAAGACGGAACACAGGCGATGTAGTTGGAATTCTGAACTGTACTCGTAGGTATAAAAGCACACCCAACAGAATCCCCATCCTTCGAACCGTCCGTAAAGAACACATTAAAAGCGGGGTACTGATCTATCACTGCGGCAAACTCCAGCTGGTACACTTGGGAACTAGTGTCCTGTTTCGAATGTACAGATAAACTTGATTCACGGCAAGGTAGGCAAAGCAGGCATGGTGGTATAACACAAAAGTGAACCAACGAAAGAGACGGCCACACGAAACCGTCAGCAAGGAAACTCTCACACGCACAGATGCACCATGGACGTCTCTACCGAGGACGTCCAGCATAGCACTCGTAAATCCCACCACCACGGAGACATGGTTTGAAGAGGTGGACAGGACTACAGAGCACATGCGCAGAATAACTAAGGAGAAGTCTCCCGCGACGATACACTAAGGAAATTTCATTGGCTTCAACATACAGGCTAGCAACGGGACTAGTTCGGTAGGCGCCAGTAGCAATACGAATACACAGGTGATGCACTGTATCAAGTTGGCGCAACAAAGAATCACGAACACACCCATAGGCAATACATCCATATTGTAACTTGGACCGAATTAGACTACAGTGCAAGCGGAGCACAACAATACTATCAGCACCAATATCCGGTGGGAAAGAACACGAAGAAGATTCAGAGCTCGAATATATTAGTATTTAAGATTCCAAATATGTGGCGCCCACGATAAGCGACGGTCAAAGACCAGATCCAAGAAAAGAACAATATCAACGAATGACAAACGAAGCCATCAAGATACAAGTCTGGGTCAACAATGCAAGTACGCTGTTGGCAGAACTGAACACATTGGGATTTCTCGGTACAAAAGCAAAATCCCGTCTCGTTCGACCAGCGAACAAGACGATTGAGAGCGGTGGGAGCGACAGAGCGAGAGGTGGCGGGAGCGACAGAAAATGACAATGTCGTCAGCATAAAGCACCCCAGACACACGAGACTGGATCTGCAAAATAACACTGTTGACGGCGACAGCAAACAACGTGACGCTAAGAACAGACACTTGTGGAACACATTTTCTTGAATGTCACACCGGGACGTTAATGAGGAGAACTAACGTTACACTTTGACAATACCCTTGGCACGCCCGCACCCTAGGATCAGCGTGGGGCCAACGCCGTCAAGGGAAACGGGAGTGAAAGAAATTAATTTATCTTAAAAGTCGACAAAGGCGCGTGGTCCCGTAAAAGGAAGAAGTGAAACAAAAACAAAGAACCTGGTCAATCAAAAGATAGACCCCTGCCAGCTCAGAAAACAAAACAAAAGGTGTGGATGCTTTTGTATTTTTTTGATTTTTTAGGTTTTAATTTTATGAGTTTTTCTTTTAATTTTTTCGACCCAACACACCGGAAAACACAAACACTGTATGAACATAACTGCAGGCCGGGTGGGTGCACGTCCTCCCCAAATGCAGGAAGACGTCTATTAGACCTTCCGCTTTCTGACTCCCACCAACCACCCGCAAGACCGGTAGCGGTATTCGCGGCTGAGAGGGCATGCAATGATGCGAAGATGAGGGGTGATAAACTAAGGAAAAATGAAACCGCCCTCTCAGCTCCACTCCAACCTCGATGATGACGGTCCACTAAATGGAACAGGTGAAAATTTTGAATACTGAATGCACACTGAATCTAGTTGCAGTGTCTAGTGCGTAGTGCATACTAATGTGTAATTGATAAATTAAATTGATTATAGTGGACGGGAGTCTTTTTTCTCCCTTAAAAGTGTAATGTTCTTTAATTAAGCATGGGTTAATCCCAATACCAATAACATTATCTAAAAGAATGGGAATAACAGCATGAATGGCTGAGGCCAGTAGATTCTGGTCATTCTAAAGTGTTTTGTATTTACGGCAGCAGAAAGTTTTATGCAAAGGCTACTGACCTAAAGAAACATTCTAAAAACAAAACAGCATAAATTAAAATCGGATCCTTCACCTCGCATAAACAGCAAAAGATTCCATTCAGGAAGGAGAATTTGAAAACTCATACAGCTGAAGATAGGCTTGTTTTATTCATTGCGGAACACTGTTCAATATTAGCTATTGACCATTTGACTTCACTTTGTTCGAATACCTTTCACAACAGTGACATAGGAAAAGATGTATATAAACAGGAACAAATTGTACAGACATGGTCTTACTCAATATTTTCCCGAGAATTTGGTACTTTACGTTGGTGTGTCGCGTTAAGTCTTATAATAAATGAGTGAACAGACTTCTTGCTGGCAAAACTTTTGGGGGTAATTATACGATATTTCAATGTTAGTTTGAAACGAGTGGCATCTAGGTTTTAGGCATTTAGAATTAACAAATGGTACAATACAAACAATCATAGAGACAAATTTGTCCCTTTCACACAATCTTAAATTGAACCCGTCAAAGCTGTAAGGTTTAAATGTTGATAATGCAAGCGTTAATACTGCATCTAGTTCCGATAAGAAGTCGCAAGCAACTAAACTAACTTTGCCTTAAAACATTGAATTGTGAGCGCGTGAAACATATATTTGGTTTGCTCAATGTAGTAAAGGGTAAAATATGTAACGGGAAATTTATGGCATGATTAACAGTGAAGAACCACATAACATATTAAGTATCTATGGGGATATCTCTAGAACCGGCGGTTAGCCCCATTTTGCAGCAATGGGAGGAATTGAAGTTCGAAGGTTTTAAGTCCACTGGAAGCTGATATAGGCTGAAGTGTTGTTTCAGATGTACTCGGATGTATCCAATAAATTATACCTAATTTATCTTAAAAGTATTCTCAGCGAGGTGCAGAAACAATCAAAGGGCTTAAAGCTGAAAACGTTTATCTCACACGGCTGCTTGGTAACTTAACCAATCTTATACATTTTACAAGCAAAAAGATTTTACATTCAACAGTCCAAGTACCCTCCGTGTAACACATGCGAAATAGATAACTTTGTTGAACCCAAAACCTATTTAGGTTATGGATTCGAAAAACTGCCTGCTGTACGTACACGTTGTGCAGAATTTACAAAGTAACTTGTTAGAGAATTGAAACACAAGCTCCCAAGTAATTTCCAACTTCTACAAGGAAAATGTTACAGCTCTCTTTAAATAATTGTTTCAATGTCTCTAAAAGTCCAACCACTGATTTAGCAGTTCCCATTTGAGATAGGTAACATAGAAAACCAATGGTGCAATCTGACAGTGGTTAAGTGGGAAAATGCTGCGACAACAATGGACTTTAATTGGAGGTCAATGATTTAGTGGTGCTAAGTTCATTTCAGATTTAGCAAATTTTGGTATGACAATGCAATTTCTCCCTGATTCAAACGCTGAGGTTAAAAGATATTCTAGCCAATTGAATATTTTAAATACAAAACTCAGATATTGTTTGAAAGTGGAAAGTGTTTGGCCTATATATCAAGTACGAAATTCACTTATAATCTCCGAAAAGAACTGCCATTCGAATGACATACCAGAGGCTGTCATTAAAACAATTCGAATCAAAGCAGTATACTCGTAGCCGTCGTCTATCGTAACATCCCCACCTTCAACATCCGTAACAGTAGAAAAGGCTATGGAGGAGGAGATTATGTTCCTTTTCCAATACTGGGGTCATTTTATATGGTTTCTGCTTTTATTGATTATGTTTAAACTATATATATATGTTTACTTTATATTGTTTCAGAAAAGAAGTCGCTTTTAGGTTTAAATTCAACAAATACTTTTCAGCGACACTCTAGGAACTTTTGGATCCGAATTTAAGGATATTTTGCCAGTAAGAATTGGCAACAGGCTTCTACCTCCTGTCTTCAACTCTCATGTATCAATTCCTATCGCACCACAGTCTATACCAACAAAGGTTAAATATGCCTTTTCTTCAATTGAAATGGCTTTGAATATGCCAATTCTCTAAGCTCCATGTAATTTGATGACAGCCAGTGATATTCTCGGGCCAGAAATATGTAGCTCAACCCAATTCAAAAACTGGCAATCGAAATGAAAAGGGTTAAGTACAATTAAGCGTACTGATGGAGAAATGCGAATAATTTGTAAAATTTGTAGTGATTTTAAAGTAAGTTGTGTGAGCATTTAAAGTGGTTTCCCCGCTATGACTGAAGAGCCATTGATGGTTTAATTGAAGGGAGTTCTAAAAAGCTATTGAACAAAATATACGATCACGAGAACAGTAAGGGAAAAAGAGGGAAGAAATTAACTAGAAAAAGTACAAAGAATTTATTGCGAAATTGTTTGATTTTGCTCATGAATGGTGGTTAGAAGTAAATAAATCTTGTATTGATGGAACACGTGGAGTGTTCAGAAGTGCGTACTTCCTTAATAGCAGAAAATTATATTTCTTTCCGAATATTCACAGATATTATTTCACTTCAAGAATTAAATGGACTTGAGATGGGTAAAATGATGCTGTCATGAAAACGCGAATGATGATGTGATAAATTTTATAAAAGAAGAAATATGGGGGGAAAAGCTTCTGTCTCATATACTTAAGCTTGATTCACATTTTTTCATTGGTGAAGGATAAATCAACTACTCTATCTTTCAAAATATGTTTAATCGTATACTTTCGTTTTTTATGCAATTCCACTCCTTGCAATGTGTTACTTAATTTGATAGCATTGAGTTCAATGTCAAGGGAAGAAATACCAAAAACATTGCTTACAATGTTGGAAGATTTTGAATTAACAAAATGCATTATAAAGGAGAGATTAATTGCCGTATGCACGTGTGGTGCAAGTAATTTCAAAAGTTAGTACAAGGGATCAGTGAAGGCCATTAAAAACACATAGGAAAAAGATTATCTTGTAACATTGCACTGCATGAGCCACAAACTTGAACTAGCAGTACATGACCCAGTATAACTATTTCTTAAGTTTCTCATTGACAACAACTAATTGAGCGTCTATATTCTTTCTACTCAATATAACCCAAGAATTTAAGTGAATTAAAAGAATTTAGTAATCATTATTTAGAAACATTTAAATTAGGTAAATGTTTCACATCAGATGGAAATGTTCCACTCATAAAAATCTGAAGGCACTGCGGACCAGTTTTGAAGCATTGTGTCTTCATGTGAAAAAATGTATGAATGAACTGTAGCATTCCTTTCCGCTATCAAACAGAATAATTAGAACAGAAAAGAAAAGAATCTATCAGGTTTTAATTGATAATTTATGCACAAGACTCCCTATTGAAGGTATGATAGATGAAGTTTCTGTTCTCCAAGTGTCGACATGGCCAACTGATGCAATTGAAAATATGATGTATGGTGATAGAGAGGTGATACTTCATGCTGAGCATTTCAAAAGTGATCAAGAAAAATCGTTATCTGACTTTCGGAACTATATGTCTAACAAGCAGTTTGTCGGCAAGGAGTCTCAGAAACATCTATATCGGGTAGAAGTATTACCAATTTCCACGGCAGAGTGAACGAGGATTTTCCCTTACGAATTTACAGATGGTTGATATTAGAAATAGACTAGTGCTCAAACATTGTCTAACTTGTTTTTCATCAATGTTATTGGCCCACCGTAAGACAAACTCAAAGTAGACAAGCTAGTTATACTTGGCTTAAGGATGAACAACATTCCACTACGAATGATTTACCACGAAAATGTTCTGGAGGTAACCAGGAAAGAAACCTGATTTCAAATCTGTTTTATATTTCTATATTAGTATTACCAACTACTTATTTCTGTTATTCAACTTTGTACCTAAAATTTAGCAGGTATCTGTTCTACCGTTTGAGTAAAATACTATTTTTTAACTAGACGGTAGACTACTCCGAATAAATGTGCATAATAATTGCAGTTATGCATATTTGTAACTTAAATTTAACGTGGTGCTTTAGTGATTATACAAATTGCAATGAAGGCATACTTTATGGAGACGCTCTCACAGATGACGCCCAAGCCCTTTTTCATGTTGTGTCCATTAGAAAAATGGAGAAATCATAACATTTTTATGTTGTACAGAGGTATTTTTCTGCGAGGAAAAGTTTCTTTTGGAATGCATTGAGAAATTAACACTAAGTCTGCAAGAGCACTCTCCTAGTACAAATATATTTTAAGCATACACTAACATCCCCCAACTCGAAGTGCTTCAATTTCCATACCGGGAAGAAGTTGTGAGTAATTAGCATGAAATACATGAAATGGAAGACGAGTGAGTCTATTACATCGTATCCCTTAACATAATTTTTTTCTACAACTGTTCAAAAGTTACACTACATAACCAAAAGTCGTATTTCTACTGCATAGTCATCTTTTCATTTGTCAGAATCTAGTTCAACAACAATAAATAAAAAGTCAAACACTAATTCATTTTTGAGTGTAATAATTCATCTACAATCACTCAAGTGAAAATTTCAAGGAAAAGCAACACATTAGGATTTTATGGTAAGCAACAGGAGAGCAACTTTTTGTAAGCTTTTACTTTTCTTTTGCTTCATTGTATTCTGTTCGAATACTAGAGTACGCCTGTGATATGCGATACTAAATAATCTGAAGAAATTCATAATGCATGTATTATGTGATGGATTAGGTTAGAACTTATTTCAAAACTTCCTCTGTACCGACCCACAGTGGGGCCAAGGCACTGAATTCTTGGCAAAAAGTAGGAATTCGAAAGATGAAACAGAAAATTGTAAAAAAAAAAGCAAAAAAAACAATTAGTTCGGTGTGAGCACTTACTACAGTAATGTGTTCAATGTGTAGAAGAAAGATTTGGACATCAAATAAATTTGCAAGCAAACAACAGCAAAAATACAGGCTTTAGGTGGCACGCACCCAAGTGCACTATATGAACATCTCTTTGAAAGTGTAAAAGAAAATATATGGACTGAAATGTTTATGCTATTTTGACAGCAGAACCATCTGACTCATCACTACTTTCCAATGGATCATTCTGGGACGGAACATCTGCAGCTGTTAATAAGGCTAATATATCTTTATGAAAATAAACCGTTTTCCTCTGTGGTGCTTTTGAAATGCATATAAGAAGATTACATTAAACATTACATGCTTTACATCATAAAACGGAATATTCTGTATATTCGCGCCTAAATTATATAACAGATTATATGATTGTTATAAACACGCACGTGGGTAAGACGGTTTGATTTGATAATTTACTATTGGCTTACATTCTTGCGCGTGAAAGGCAAAAGTGTATACAATTCAAAACTGAAAAATACTAAAATTAAAGAAAACGTCTAGCTTCTCAAAATTATTTCAAAATTATGGAGGAGTCGTTATGACAATGATGGAGAAGGACGGTTATTTTTATAATAATCTCATCACAAGTTTTCGATATGAATACATTATCATATATATTAAACGTATTATGATTTACATGCATCAGTAACCTGTTCAAGTTGTTTCATATCTTGCATCGTGCAAAACGTGGAATCATTTCAGAACTTTGATTGAAACACTCTAAGCTGGAGGGAGAAGAGGCTCATTACAGTTCATTCCAATCTCACTTTTGTGTACGCATCACAACTATCAAACCACTGAATTGATAAACATAATCTGGTGCGATCTTATGGTCCGTAGATTATTTAGCAAACATTTACATTTCAAAATGTCGCCACCATTTATCAAATATGGTTGACTAGAGCTGATTTCTTTGGGTCAATGTCCGAGAAATATGACTAGATGTTGCGAAAAAGATGGGGCCTGGGGGCAAAGCCCCTAACGAGGTCTTGGGGCAAAAATTCCCAGAATCAGCTTAGTTGTATATTCAACTTTGTCTGTGCGTGCATGGAGATCACACGTCTAACCTAACTAAAATTCACTCCAGCTTAATTCAAAAGCAGCACTACATGGAGACTGCGTTTCTCTAAAACAATTTCATTAGCTATGTTTCCCAAAAGTGCAAGCACGTGCATGATTTTTCATTGCGTACAGTAAGAAAAATGTTGCAGTTAAGACATTAAAAAATTACAGGCGTGATATCCCATGTATTCTACTAAAATGCCATTCTATCTTTTAACCATAGTTTATATGCTTTCATTACTACAGTATTTTCCAAGTATGATATTATGTAGTACTAGTACATCACATCAACATACTAAATATACAAAAGACGATATCTACGTGTGGGTTGTTTCGCCATGTTTACCAGCCGCTGAATATCTATACGTGCTGTAGGGATAGTCTCTTCTCAATTCTACTTCCTATCTTCTGTTACTAAGCAGCGCCTCTTCGTCTTCGTTCGATAACCAAGTTTACACGTGCCACGAGATGATTGTAAGCTGCTACCACTTCCTTTCCTGCAAACTATCATATGTGTACAATATTAAGGTTTCATTGTAATAAATTATTTCACTTCAATCTTTTACTTCATTTTTCGGGTTTTTGCCAAGAATTGCCTGGTTTGGCCCCACTGTGCTGCGTTGCTGAAGTAATTTCATAATTTTGTACCTGTTTTTCCTCAAGGATTTTTACATTTCTGTCCGATATATTCTTGCACTGTTCATATATATATTTTAGGAGTATGACTTTCACCAACTATCTATGTATATTTTGTGCGCGCACAATAGAGAAGTGATTCAAAGAATTATTTAGAAGCACTCAAATTCGAATTTTTTTCTTAGCTTAATGTTTAATTATGCACAGAGGCTAAGGAGTGCAGCGATGATGAGATGGAAGATAATGGTAAAATGGTGGAAATGGAAGGGAACGAAAGAACCCCAGAAAACCCACGCACACGGTTTTGCCCACTACAAAGTCTACCTGCCTGAAACAGGAGTCGAACAGAATATGAGTGCCCAGCACTGAGACACTACGGCACATTAATTCGAAATAATTTGAAATACTTGATTAGGTACTTTTCATTTTTAAGTAACCTCCACTGCCGTAAATAGGACATAACTTTACTATAGAATGTGATTGAACTTGAAAGAACTGTAAGTGAAGAAAAATCTGTTATAAGTTTCATATTAAGTGTTTAGGTGGTTGCCCACTTGCCAAATGCAGATCTATTATATTCAAAATGAGGAACTAACCACTAATTCCATGGTTTACTTTATGTTAGATACGAAGAGGAGATTAATGTTGCATATAGTTTCTGAAGTAGCAGAAGCGTACGAGAAATTAACTGCAGTGGAAAATAAACTAAAGGGTGTAATACGAAGAAAACCAGAAACACCTCCATATGCACTCCTAACGAAGAACAGGGTAAGATATTCCAATTGTATCCACTAGATCCCATGGAAACATTGGAAGCATTTCAAAATGGTTAGAAGTATATGACATTTCAGTATAAATCAGTAAGTATACACTAATTAAAGAAAATTAAATACACAGTTACTGATACTAGTAATAGAATTCTAACTGGTTTTTCTTTACTGCATACATTTCAGCGCCTGATTGCATTCGAATCGTTAATACTAGTGCGACTTCCTGAAGTTTAACTAGACCTTTTTCCTCATCACATGCGCCTTTGGTCATTAAATTTTACTAATCATACATCTCACTTAGCCTAAAAAGTATAATTTGTGAAACGATGAACTAAATATTCAATACATTATTTTAAAATTTGACGAACTGACTTTCAGTAAATAAACAAGATAACCTTTAGTCTGGTAATTAGTGGACTATATAAACAGAACAGTTGCGTTCTTCAATCCAGTTTATGAAAAAAGTATGACTATCTGGCACTACTGATGATGCTAGTGCTACCTAGAAAACAGCTATGGCGGGCGACTCAGCGTCATCCACAACATCATCCGCAACGTTCATATACCCAACTGCCTTCAATTTTTTGGCACGATAAGGTATAGTGGAATACTTTTAGCTAAGCGCCTGAAATGTAAAAATTTTTCTGGCATTTGATTTGTTTAAGCTTTTCATTATAAACTACCATCCGCAAGATTCTTAATATGCACCTGTTCCGTTATCAAAGATATTAAACATGCAATACGAACAACTTTTTCCACAGCTGCCTATAGCCTCATAGCCTGAAAACAGACATTAAAGTCATACAATCCAAAAAAACTACCATTTTTTAAGATTACTAATATCTGGAGGGGTCAATATTTCAACCATAAAACTTGCATTCCCGATATCCAGTCCAATGGATCACCGGTTCGAACGTGGGCGTTAAAGTCTTTCACGTGCCTTCTCATTTACAAAGAACAAAAAAGACGATTTGAGGCGATAGACTATTTAGGGGGCTAGATTTCATTATCTATTACACATTTTTCTTATTATTAGACGAAATTCAAAGTATGGATTTCACAAATTATAAAACGTTTAGACATTTTTAAAATAATATTTTTAATAATTTCCAATCAGCAGCTAAAACCTTAATGATTCTGAGAATAGGAAAAAGTCGGTTGAGTGAGCACTTTTCAATAATTAGTATTCCTGATGAGTATGAGTATGAGTATGAGTAGGGGGAATTGATGGATAGGCTATATGTATTTCATTTTTAGTATACTAATTGAAAAAGAGCACCTCTCTGAACTGACACTAACAAATAATACATCAGGAGGGAAAACTTTATGAGCCTAATTATATCTATGTTTCAATAATTCGTTGACGAAAACTAAATGGGATGAAATTTTTAGTTCATGTGGCATGCTTATTTCCTTTTGGGCTAAAGCGACGAACAAGAATATAAGCGAAAGAAGATTAGGCATAATTGGAGGAATGATGTTGTACAAAATTCGATACAAAACACAAGAAAGCCTGCAAATACGATGTTGTGTATAAAAATATTCCCGTGGCTGGGATCGAGCTCTTAATTCCTCACACTGGAGGTCAGTGCCCTACCACTGATCCACTCTGTCCCATAAGTTGTTAATATATGAAATTATTATCAGATTCTAATTTCCCGAAACTTAAGACTCCCTTCCAAACTTTCCGTCTTCGCAACTGATTGAAGCATTTCTTCCTCTTTCCCAAGAATACATATACTTGAACCCACCCGACTAGCGGAAACTAGCTCTCCAGTATTTTCTGTTAATTGGCTGTTATAATGAATGCTGTTTTGTATGTCACTTGTTAATTTTGTTCTAAAATACCTCGAATGCAAAAAATTAAACAAGGAAACGTACCGAGAAGTGGATTAATATCAAAATTCAACAGTTGCGGAAACAAAATTGACTGAAGAAAAAAAGAGAAAAGAAACAAACCAGGAAAAGAGTGAACTATGTTTCATTTTATTGTTCTTTCAATTGTATCCTCCAAAATATAACGACCAAACTAATAGTTAATTATGTCGACTGGCACAAGTTTGACATAAAGCGCATATTATATTTTGTTCATCTTTATTGTCTCTCTCTCACTTTTGAACAATGCGTTGCTTAGCAACAAACTTCCTGCTTATGTAAGAGATCCAACAACGATTCGCACTTCGATCATGGTGCAGAAACACGAATACATATACATACATACGTATATATATATATATATATATATATATATATATATATATATATATATATATATATTTGTATATACGTTTGTTTCTGCTTTGTAGTGAACTGTAGTGACGTGGCAATTTGTCCCGACAAAAATAAGCTCGATTGCTCAAAAACTAACTGTAAGAGACAAAATACTAGAACAAACATTGTAAAATAAAATAAACAAAGAGGGGGATGGAAAATTAATAACACAACGGAGAGTTAAAATAATAAATATAAGAGGAAAGATCTAATAATAACAATAAATAGTAAAAAAGTAAAATACGAGCAGCAAAAATCTAAAGAACAAAATACTAAAGGCGTAGAGAACATGTGCAAGGTTAAAAACGCGAACAGCGGCAAGAACAGTGATGTACGAAGCCGAAGTCATCTTCTAATGCATGCTCAAGTGTATGAGGAAGTTCGTAACCTTCTCTCAGTATTCAAGACGCTCGACAAGAGTGTTCTGAAAACTTAGTGGATCAATGCATTCTTTCAAATCTTGCATTAAATAACGGATGAGAGTGCCCAATAAGGAAACGCGCTATGAGCACTTCAACTCTGCAAAATCGGAGCAAGAAAGACTATTGTCTAATTAAACCCGGTTAAGACGGCGTTCGTGGCAGCTGTTTCAGTACGTTCGTTTCACCGAAGGCCGAAATGGTCCGCCACACAGCAGACAACTACGACACAACAATGTTGCTATAACTTATGCCTGGTCACAAGAACGTCTTGAACAAGGGCACGCTTGGTGAAGACAGTCAGCAGGCTCATAACTGCGCATTACAGTGCTCTCTGTTGACGTTATGGAGCTATAACTGGTTCCTCTGTAGACGAGGGTAAAACCGAGCAAACAGTGGAGGGATTCCGAGATAGCCGTAAGATAGTGGCCCGAAATGTTAGCTACCTCTGAAGGGTTAGTCTCTAGGACAAGTAAATAATAGTGTCATCATTGAGTAGCAACCCACTCTTCAAGAAATTCTGTCATTTCACTCCCACGATCTTCAGTGCCAACAGAGCCCAACAGAAGTGATAGACACTTTTATCTGCAACAAGTAATACAGACAGTTCAACATGATAAGATGTTCAAACACGTCGGAGAACAGAAAAGTTTCAAAGTAGAATATGTATAATGAAGAAGGATTAGCAACGAGTGAGGAAAACTCGCAGATCAACTCCTTGCAGTTGAGAGACTATGTCAACAGGACGAGAACGAAAGGAATCGAAGACACCTACGGTCACGATTCCATTATGATTATCAGTCTATAAAAGCCTGAAAAGGGAGATAAGTGGACAAGTTTCAAGTGATTTTAATGCAAGCAGACAGCTGCTGGTGAGTAGTATAAGACCAGTTGTTTCAATTTCTCAAGCTGACTACGAAAGCCGTTTATTCCCCGTTGTAAAACGTCCAAATATGAAATATTAGCGTTAAACAGGAACCTTCTCGCGTGGGAAAAGTATCGTTCAGTCAGTATCCATAAGAGCATCATACATTTTATCAGATTTCAGAGAAACTGTAGTTGGTTTGCGAACGGGTGAACATTATATTTTTTTCGGTAGAAGACAGTATCACTCAGGTGGCGTATATATTGCATAAGCTTCAGGTCAGATATGTAACGAGAATGGCGATGAGTGAACATGGGCCAAGACCACCACTAACTGAAACACATAGTGTGTTAGGGGATTCGCTGGTGAAACCTACTGAAGTCGTTGTTTCTGGACGATTAACAGGAACAAAATCTTTTTGGGTGGAAACGTCAAATGTCTGGATTGCCACATATTTCCAAGTAGTAGCTGCAATGGTGACAAACGAGAAGAGAGGGAGGAAGGAATACTTTCTTATAAGCGATTATTAACATCGACAGCAGATATCTTAACAATAGTTAAATGTGGATGTTTCTCACGTTGGAAAGCTAGACAGACGCGAGACAAAATATGCTCGCCCTTGAAACAGTTGACACAAGAGGCCTTGGTCGCTACGCAACATGCTTGTGTGTCCGAAGTGCTGTTCGATTAGTAGGAATAACTTTTCGCATTACATTTCTATTTGCCACTAGCAAAAGTTAGGCATTCACAAACCTATTAGGCTGTAAATTTTAAAAGATCAATATCAATATCTACCTCTGGAACTATGCTTTGAAATTATTATTTTGTAGATCAATTTCTTGTTGTGGAAGGCACTTATTTACTTTGATTTTTTTGGCAACTGCTGAGGAAGGAATTAAGTCATCTTTCGTGAGATGAAATCAGGTCCTCTTTAGTTGAATGTTGCGTCTTTGATGTGCATTATCCAGTATGGCATATCGTTTAAACCCACTCATATGAATGCGATAGCCGTATGAAATTGTGCGACAAGTGTTATTGAAGGATTTTTTTACTGAAGGATATACGTTATTTAAAGTTAATGTGCAGTCGACCTATAATCTACATATCTTAATTGTTGTCACGTTTCTCTCTTTCATTATTCTCATGTGATGCAGAATCACCTCATATGTCTTTGTTTTTCTTACTCTTCTAAGCAGATCTTATCTCTTTTCTCTATTTATATCTTTAAATATATGATGACGGAAACTGTCACCCCAAATACACATATTAGTATGAATTTGCATTTTCGCAATTGAATTCTTATTCTGAATATGTGTTTGGAGTTTTGAGTCTAGATAATTAATTATAGTACTTACGTTTTACGACCTAGATTTGCTGACATTTAGGGTTTTAAACGCTGCAGTTTGAAGATGCAAACAATAATATTTCGCAAAATTTAGGATCACAAACAACTGATGTCTTTTAAAACTGAAGTAGGTATATGATCATTTTACGTAGACTTGTTATTGACGTTCTACGTTGAATTAATTGTTCGGTTATAATAGGTGTATTGCTGAGCTATATTTTATATTTGTTTTGTTTCCCGTGACACGTAAATTAAAAAAAAATACTTTGCCCCAAGAGATAGATAATAACCTTGTTGACCACGTGGAAAACTTAAAAGCGCATTTGTCTCGGATACGGCAACAGACACTCAGATAAGGCAACCAACTTGAAACATTCTGTAGGCTCAGAGTGACACTCTGCCAGTTAGGACAAACAAGTACAGAACAAAACGAAACCTTAAGAACACGTTCGAAGATAAGCTTAATTTCAGTTAATTCATCAGTATTTACTGAACACAAGTAATATAAAGTAATTTCTGAGCTGTCCATGTCAATGACAAAGGCAGCCAACAAAGTTTCTAGCCTTAGAAATATCTGTATATTATCCATTAAAATCGGAGTACTCCTCTAATCACTGGCTTACAGTGGTTTTGGTGCCGGGTGTTTCTTAGCTGATTTGAAGTAGAATTGGGACGCTGAATCCAAATATGGCGTTAGTTTTCCCCTAACAGCTTTAGTTTTTGAGATATAGGAATTGCAAGACTGACCTGCTACAACGTTGAAAATTGCATAGGTGCTGTTTTACTGTAAGTGAAAAGAAAACTATGACATTTAAATCTGTTATTTGGAACACTTTGAAAATAATGAAAACCATATAAACACAAACATCAAGTACATAATAACTCTGTAACTACATTTTATAATAGTTTTTATGAATAAAAAATCAAATAATTTGTTCAAAACGATCTATTCAACACTTCGGAAGCTTCGTTTTCGTGACATCCTTGAATGTTTCTTTGCACAGTCTCTTTTTAGGTTCCAGCAGTAAACTGCCATCATATGGGCATCCCATCTTCCTTGGTAGCGGTCCTCCATTGTTTTAATATCTTGGTGAAATCTTTCACCTTGTTCTTCACTCAGACTGCCTACGTTGTCTGGGAAACGGTCCAAATGGCTGTGCAGGTAATGAATTTTGATACTCATATTACATCCAAGTTTTTGGAATGCATTAAGCATCTGGTTCACTAGCTCAACATAGTTATCAGCTTTATTATTGCCAAGGAAATTCTTGATAACTTCTACAAATGAGGTCCAAGCTCTACGTTCAGTCTCATTCATGGACTCCACGAAAGCCGGATCTTTCATGAGTTGTCTTATTTGGGGACCATCAAATATTCCAGCTTTTAATTTTTCTGTGCTGATCTGAGGTAGCTTGTTTCCCATGTAAGCAAAGCACGGCCCGTCCTTATTTAGCGCCTTTACAAACTGCTTCATCAAACCGAGCTTGAGATGTAGAGGTGGCAAAATGATTTTGTCACACTCAACAATAGGCATGTTAATCATATTTTTCTTACCAACAACCATGTCGTCTCTCTGCGGCCACTCTTTTTTTGACCAATGGTTTGCTTTGTCTCTGCTATCCCACAGACATAGAAAACAAGGATATTTTGTGTAGCCACTTTGCTGTCCAAGAAGAAAGTTCACCATCTTTAAATCCACACAAATCACCCACTGATGGTCCTGATATTTAATTTTTTCCATAACCAAAGCAATTGCTTCATATTCTTCTTTCAGTCGTGTTGAATGAGCGATTGGAATTTAGCCATATTTATTGCCATTGTGTAGAAGGACGCATTTTAAACTTCGCTTGGAGCTATCAATAAACAGGCGCCAATCATCTGGATTGTATTCTGGAAGACCCATGTGTTCTAGGAGACCTCTAACATCGTGACAGAATACGAGATTTGTGTCTTCAGTGAAAAATGGTAAAAACTCCTTTTCCCTTGTTCGGTAGAATGTGATTTTAGTTCCTTGTTCTAGTACGTTTTTCTCCTTCAATCTGGAAGCAAGTAATTCAGACGATTCTTTTGAAAGATTAAGGTCCCTAACTAGATCATTTAGCTCATCTTGATTAAACTGTTGAGGAATTGTTGACATTCCCTCATAATCACTGTCACTTCCATCATCCATGTCACAAGAATGTTCACTACGTTCGTTTTCAGTCTCACAAAGCTCTGGCAAGTGGTGAAACGTTGGGATTGGTATTTCATCGGAATGAACAACTGGACGTCTTGTTGAAGGCAGATCAGGATATGTCCACTTGTTCCGATTATTTCTATTCATACCCGTAACATTTACCAGGCAGAAATAACAGTCATCAACATGGTTTGTGGGTTCCCTCCAAACCATTGGAACACCAAACTTAAGACTTTTTCTTTTTCCAGTTGTCCACTGTCGCAAGTGTTCAGTACACATTTTACACACAATATGTGGAGCCCACGTTTTATCTTGGTCCCCTAGGCGTACACCAAAATATGCATGATATGCTTTTTTTACAAAGTCACTGATATGTTTTCTATTGTCTTTAAATGTGTACTCACCACATATGTAGCAAAACACATCAGGATGGTTAACACAACTTCTTCGACTTGAACTCATTTTATGTTCAGGCCACTAACACGGATGTTAAATATAAAGCCTTAGTATACGCGATACAAGTTATGATTTCAGAACAAAACTCACATGTTCCAACATGTCACTCCACCTGCAAGACAACAACTACGATCCACTAGCCAAGTAGAATACCAATGCAATCTAGTGGACGTTCCTGGAACTACTATATGACTAGTTTCCGTTTAGTACCGACAGATAGCAGCACTAATGAGAAAAGAGCGCCGTTCTTCCAAATAGAAATCTCTATAGAGCACAGTAGGATTTATTTGAGTTGCAGAGTTTATAAAATCATATTCAAACTTGTTATTACGAGAATATTTGTATTTCTTTTGCTTATTTTGTATACTATTGCAAGAAGCATGCAGAAATAGTGGTTACATCATTTATAATTTACATATTTATTTCTATTCATACCCGTATACCAAAATATGCGGGTAATATTTCTTCCACATACATTGTAACGTAAATAACACTACTGGTACAGTAGCCTGTATCTACCAAAGTAGAGCTGATAGAAAAAAACTGCTTACATTATTGGATTCAGCGCCCCACACATAGTTAAAATCAGCTCTAAAATTTTAGGCACCAAGAAAAAATTTTTTTCTGTAGGCCTGTGTAATGAGACAAGGCTCCTGCTGGTATATCTGACAAAAAGTATGCTGAATGGAATGCAAGAACAAGCTCAAACCAAGTCTTGGTGGAAGAAGCAGCCATGATAATAAAGAACAAAAATGAAGCAACGAAAGATAAGACCACAAACAATCGTCAGTAAGAGAATTCTCACACGCACGGATGTACCATGCGCATGTAGCGAGAGGACAGCATAGCGCCTGTAAACCGAGCTGAAGCTCTTGAATGATGCGATGAAAGTGTCTGCAGTTATAGTAAATGACTTGATCATCAACATAAACCAGTCCACACAAAGGTGCGTGGATCTGCGAAATGATTCTGTTGGCACCGACAGCAAACAACATGTGAACGCCCCAACCTCACATCAGGGCACTTCCATGGAAACTTTACGCTACCACTCTGGTTTACGAGGAGCACGTCCTCTAAGTAGATCAGCGTGAGACCGACGCGGCCAGGAGAAACGGAGGTGCAAGAAAACTATTCCTGACGACATTAACGCGTGGCCCTGAAAATAGAAGAAGTGGAACTAAAAAATAGAACCTCACAGACCGAAAGATTTATTTCCATGTTCGCTAAGGATAACAAAAAGGTGCGGATATTTTATTTCTTTGTTTTGACTTTTTATTTTTAAATTTTTGTTTCAATACCTTTTCAATATTTTCACATCCAGAACACCGAACAATACAAACACTGGACGCACACGACGGGAAGGTCGAGATGGGTGCACGTCCAACTCTTCCCAGTCTCCCACCAATTATTCACGAGTTCTATAGTATTATTCTCCGATAAGTGGGCATGCAAGAATATGTGAATGTGTGGTGATGCATCCATGAAAAACGAAATGGCCCTGTTAGTTCCATTCCTTCCCGACGATGACGGTCTGCTATACTGAAGAAATAGATGTCCTAGAGCTAATGAGATAATGAGAGATTCGAGATCCGGTAGATATGATCTCATGGTAGTAGATTCATTTCCTTAATGGGTGTTTTAGAGCCGTTTCAAACATTGAATACGAAAACAATTATTAACAAATTACATAAACTTGTGTGTCCGCATGATTGTTTTATTTTCAAGTCTTCATGATTATAATAGTGTATGTTTCTCATAAACTTAAGGATTTATTTTATGGGCAAGGTATTAGAGATATATATGTACTTCTAGTTATCATAATGTTTCGACTCAGACGGAAACAGGTATCAGGGTTGTCAGACATTTTACAAATTTATTTACATTACTTGCAAACCCATTGGCATCTAGGAATTTACGAATTTGAATTTTCGATCAATTCGGCTAAGCACTCGGAATGAAAATGTTCTTCCTTGGAGTTAATTTATAATTATAATGTTAGCGATCCACTTGATGTAAAGTGGAATATATATATATATTGATAAATAGATAGATATGGATAAATAGATATAAGAACTTGATATGCACCCTAAACATAAAGAGAGTTGGGTTAATGCAATTCAAAATATGGAACGTGATTAGCAACGTACAAAGTAACATACTTTTGACATAAAGCCTATGCCTAGTACCCATCGGATTGGAAATAAAGTATTAACGAAACCACAATTTAATCGTCATTAACAGATAAAGTAGCTGAATCGTTATGCTCAAGATGGTTCGGGTCTTACCAAATTATCAAAATTTGGAACCTAATAATATCCAAGTAAAAAGGTAAAGATAATGATAGATATATCAGAAAAACTCATGTATCACGTTCACCTCACTCACGTTCACAAAAATTTATAGAGTGCGAAGGGATAATTAAATACATAGGTATAATCATTTCTATTGTTACTAAATGAAAAGATGCTATGGTTGATAATTCTCCTTAAATTATATAATTTGCACCAATAACTGGTCATTACATTAACTAGTCATCAGCTTCTAGTTTAATACTTACTGCGTTTGTAAGCTAATACTTGTTTTTCGTATACCAGACCTGGACATTTCTATTGTTGATATTTGTCTGTGAATGTTATTGTATGTGCCACTATCGTGTAAAACCCAAGAAAATATTGATATATGTAAATAAAGGGTAGAATTTAAAATGTTTAGTGAGAACAATTAGTTTAGGTTTTATAATAGATCTGGAGAGAATCTAATTGCAAGACATGATTGACGCCGATCTATTTAAATTTATAATTAATAAAATTTCTGTGTAGTCATTTTTTTTGTAATAGGATCCCCTGTCTGTAATAGTATATCAACTTACAAAAACAAGCAGAGAAAAGTAAAATACAGAGGTCATGGAATTTTAGTTTGACTGTAATGCCGTTAACGGTATATTCAGGAACTAAGTTTTAGGATTTTTCAGCTCGAGTTCTATGCCTCAGTTACGAGGTAGAAATCAAGTGATCCAAATCAACTGGTTAAACAAAATTGTACACTGTGTTGAATTCAAATACGAGAGTGCGAATAGCTAAAGGACGTGTATAAATTTTATATATATATATATATATATATATATATATATATATATATATATATATATATATATATATATATATATATATACATAATTGGTTATTATATTATTTGAATTTATTTTTTTAAATTGCTATTTATAAAAATACATTGTCCCTACATTTATAAGGGAACTTTGAATCAAACAAAGTTTCGTTAGCTTGAATCATTGTTTTACATGACCAGTGGATCATTTTTATGATGGTAATAAGTGAAATCACAGGTTTACTCTGTGATATTGAAAATATTACCTAATTAACCTTTAAAGTTATTATATTCTTTTATGTTGCATTTGAGAAATATTGTGTAGCATTTAATTATACTTTCTCATTTCTCCTAACTAACTCTTTGGTTATCATAGTAATTACAGTATTGCAAATTTGGAAAGGTACAGTTAATGACATTTATTCGTTTGTTACTAATCGTTGAGGAGCTAACTATATCTAGATAATTTTTGCGTGAAATGGAATATTTTTTTCTTTAATTCTCGACCAGCGATGTAGCAGTATTCGATCACTTATGTATAAAGCACGTTTCAAGACGCAGCCCTTACAGAAGTTTGAGCCTTGCTAAAATTATTAATTGAGAACAGCATACGCCGAATTTAGATGAACAAAAGTATACTAAAACTTGGTTCATTCCGAAACTCACTCTTATGTGTCAAGGAAGTTCAACATAAAGGTGAATAATAACTGGCGCCACATCAAGAATTGCACAACTCCAAGTCGCGATAATGTGCAAGCGGCGATGCCCTTCAGTGCTTTTTTTTTACAAATATAGTTTCCATCGAGGAAAGAACAAACGATGTTATTATGGTCAAACAAGGATCTAAAGTGAATTAAGACGGAATATTTAGGAACTTAGTACAGATAAAATAATTTATGGTGATAAATATGATGCAACAATATTAAATAACTTAATCTACGAAAGAAAGACGAGTGCCAAAGGGTTATATATCACAACCGAGAAGCCATGTATTCTGGCAGCAAATGTATGAATATATATAATAGTTCTCTCGCCCGTTATACCAGTGAACAAGATACAGGAGATATTCATTTATTCTGAAAAGATCATGAGAATAAGGTAATTTGGGGCAGTCCCGGCACGTTAAGCATATATTCATTCCTACAAAATATATTTATGACGCGATCATGTTGTTGTTAAGATGTATGATACGTTGAGCATTCCTTTATATTTTGATAGTAGTTCTATACCGTTAATATAGTTTCCATAGATGTAAGAGAGACCTAAATACAACTCTACATCCTGCCGTGTTTCCCCAAACTTGTTGGGGAATTCCGTCACGCACTATGGGGAACTCCGGCACCAACAATAAAACGACACTAGTTGAAGGTGCAAAAGAAACAAAATATATGTATTGCATAAAGTGATTATACAAGTGTAATGAATACAAACCAAGGCATATGATGTGCAACAGCAATCATTGTTGCATAATTTTAGGATAAAATGAAAATAACAATAACAAATGAAATATAGCAGTATCTAATGTGAGTCTATACACAGGCTTGCTAGCTTACTGACAATTGTGACAGACGAACTGTGGATTACAACCATCTATCACACATTTCTCATGAAACCAGTAATAACATTTCGTGCACTGCACCCATTGCCCTCCTCGAAAGCTGGAATAGTACCATTGATGACACTCTCCACAATAATCCTTCTCTTCCTCACTGGATTTTGTCTGAGATTCCGCAAGATTTAACTTTCGCCTACAGCCATTACGAATAACAACTGTCTTCTTAGACCCACATGCTTTCTGGCGAGGTGCTGGCTTTTGTCGCAGCTCTTGAATATATTGAAGAGATGTCAAGACTCTTGCTCCTGCTGCGATTCCTCGATGCATTCTGGAAGTGCGAACACGTTTCTAGGGTGTTGGAGCTAATGCTTGAAAAGATGTGCCAGTGTCTTGATCAGCAGAACTTGGAAGCGATCTTTTCTTGTTTGGTGATGTACACCTATTGTTGTCATGTGGTAGGCATAATATTGTACTGCTGTTGTTATGTTGTGATGTTGAACCAGAGTTGGAGACAGTAGCATGATGGTCAGGTAAATCCAAGTTTGCACTACATGATGCAGGCTGGGGTTCTTCACCACTAACAGAAGGAGTATTTATAGTGGCGCTGTAATGAAGTAGTGATGGCTGGAACGCAC